>NW_010271281.1:28182-48806 GCF_000690775.1 Eurypyga helias
CGGAAGAAACGCAGTGATAGAAGTTGGAGCTGGATGACCAGTACAGCTGCCCAGTCCATCTCACACTTGCAGGTTTTTGCTTGTTCTCTAATTCTTTGCCCAAGTTAGATCCTGTCTGCTGCTTCTCAGAAAGTTAGTTCAGTAGAGTGGTTTATGTCAACAATATTTTCCATATGATAATTATTCTTATCCCATAATTCCATGTTTCCCTGTGCCGCTTTCTATAAATGTGTGCAGTGGGCCCCAGCGAGAGCAGTTCACCCCCTCTGCCTCTCTGCATCCTGCATGGAGGGAGCTGGGTGTGGGCAGATTAGGTAACCAGTGTTTAGAAAGCTGCAGCCAGACGAGGTGACTGCCTCAACATCTTGTCCCTGGAAAAGAATGTTACCGAGTCCAACATGCGATGTCGCGTTCCTTGCTCAGTCTGTAGGCAACCGCACCTGAAATTGGCTTTAGCGCGACCTTCCCTTCTCCAGGCCTCCAGCTCCTCCACACTGGCTGATTTCAGTGCTGTTGTTGCAGTGGGTTTAGAATAAACACCTCTGTGTGTAAATCGTGCAAAAGTCTGGGTTCTCTTTTGCTGTCGATGTCTGCAACATCTGCAAAGATCGTGTCAGTAAATGAGACGCCTGACATTCTTTCAGGTCAGGAATAGCAGGTGTGGAAGTATTTTGGCACATTCCAAAGGCCTGAAAATCAGGGGGTTTTCCTATTATTCAGTGGGTGATCAGAAAGACAGACATACTAAATTCTGGTCCTTTTTCTGCTTTACTCCCCTCGAAGTCTGTATGTACAGGTTACGTCTACGCAGAGCTTTGGCTAAAACCACCTACGTCAGATGTAATTTTCAGTGGTTTTTAACTTTTTTGGATGTTCCAGTTTCTTCAACTAAATTAGCTGCTCCTCTCTCAACTATCTCTAGTCTGCCTTGCCAACACTAATACGTCCAGTTCAAACTGTGAAGCTGCACAGGTTTCCTCAGCTGCCGCGAAGCTGTCCTTCAGATCCTCGCGAGAGTGTTACGTTTGGAAATGCGCTCTGAATAACCCGGGCAACTGTTTTTGTTGTCATGTAGGTGTCTTGCCACAAGCACGCTTACGGGATATGTTACAGTGCCAAAATGATCCAGTGCTTGGAAACATCCCTGCAGGATTGTATGCCTGAAAAGCGTGTCCCCGTTGTTGTGCTGGACACTGAGACATGGCTGAGAATGTAATGTAAGACAGTGAGAACAGCTCTAGAGGGTCAAAAAATCCATTACTCTCGTGTTCTTTGCTGTAACAGCCTGTAGCAGGCACTGAGGGAGAGTGGGAAGGAAGAAGGGGAGTACCAGATCTCTGGTCAGTGAAGGGTTACTAACCATTGTGGTCTGAATGTGACCATAGGCTCAGTAGTCCCTAAGCTGCTAATTACCAGAAGCTGGAGGGTATACCAATCTCCTAGGAATTTGTCTAATCTCCTTTTGTGCTTACAGCCTCTAAGATGCCCAGTGGAATTAATTCCATGGTTCTGTTTTTCCCTTTGTTTCTTCTAAGCTTGCTCCCCCAGTAATCAGGTGGAGCAATAGCATAAAATATAGAAATTCATAGTCATGGTTTCTCCTTTCATGGTTGTAGAGAGTGCACTCTCCCAAAAGACATCTTCCACGTTTGTGGATCCTGCTCTCACTCAGTATCTAATAGCGGCAGTGCAGTGACAAATAACTGTGAGGAACTATCTATCTGTGAAATCAGCTGAGCGGTGAGATGGGAACATTAATACCTCTCTGTGGAAGCGTGTCGTCTTCATTGTACAGACGCTTGCTGTACTAGCACGCTGTTTAGTTTATGTGAAGGAGCAGTTGCTGTGTTCCCCCCTCTTTCTTACCCATCCCTCAAACGTGCCGTGGTACCCTCGCTCTGGTCAGGTTGCTGGCAGCGGAGGGGGATGAAGTAAGTAATAGGATACCATACGGCGAATGAGAACCCAAAAACTGTATGTGGTACAGCCGGTTTTGTTGGTCCTAAAGCATTGCACAGATTCTGCTCCTCATTGTAGAGATGTGGATCTCTGGCACAAAGGGGTGTTCTGACTTGTGACCCCTCCCGGGCAGCCAGACAGGTTTCTGTGTCTGCTCTCAAACTCGGAGCAGTGAAACATACTTTTCACTCGGAAATTCACTCAGGTATCCATGGGGGAAGCAAAGGGCAGTGCCGGTCTGCAAAAGAACTGGTGATGGATTGCAGAACTGGGAAAGGTTTGGTACGAGAGGGAGCGTGTGGCTCTGGCAGGAGAGCTGGGCAATAATTGTTTGCTGTCTCTAGGGCAGTGCTGTAAAACGATTCTGTAGTTGTTTGGGAGGAGTTGGGCACCTGAAGAACCCAGCAAATGAAATTTAAACTATAAGCCAGTCACAAGCAGGTTTGTCTTTTTTGTTTTTAAGAGACCAGTTTCTCCTGTTGGGAGAAAATGAGCCTGTGAAGCCAAGGCACCTGCTCGGACATGGCCCGAGGATCTGATAGCCTAGTTTGAATCTAGGAAAATTGCACCTGAGCCTCTGTGGCAGGAGGACTGCCGAACAGCGGAAGAGTTGCGATGGGGTTCGAATAGGGAATGGGTACCCAAGACTGTCAGGAGCGAGCTGTCGGGGGCCTTCAGAAGCCGCTGTGAAAGGTCACATGATTTTTTGAGTGTCAGTTGGGTACTCGCTCTGTCTCGAGGGGCTCACGGTGCCCCTGCTGTCATCCTGTTCACTAAAGTGGCGCCTGGGTTTCTCCCCTCTGGCAAGGCAGCGCGTGCCGTCTGGGAAGACAGCGGGATGTGACAACATGGTGCCTAATAGGGGGCGGGGGAAGGCTGAGACACGATCCTGTATCTTCTCAGGAGAGTCTGTAATTGGAGAGTGCGTCTGTGCTCGCACCACTCCCAAGGAGCTTGCTCAGAAGGCACGAAGAAGTGGGAGATGGAAGACGACTGGCATGAGGGATGCTGGGAGGTGTTTCTTTTGGCTGGGGCAGGATCAGCAGGAGGAATGTGGTCAGGTAGTGCCTGGGAAATAAGCCCTCAGAACTGGTAGGAGAGGAGGAGGGACTGAAAGGAGAAGGGCATTGGTATGGGAGTTTTTTCTCTGGATGAGTGGCAGGTAGGAAGAGGCCGCTCCAAGACTGGAGGCAGGAGGTGATCCAAGGAATAACAACAATGAAAATGACCTCATCTAAGGGCAATTGCAGTAAGAGGAAGGGTATGGCAACGGTTAGGAAAGCTGAAAAAGGCGTCGGAGGCCGTAAACCGTGTTAGTGGGGTGGCCCAAGAAAGCAGCGGTGCAGCTCCTGGGGTTTCCTTACTGCTTCCCGTTGCAGTCACTTCCCAGAACTGCCATGTCCATGAGGTGCTCTGTGGTTCCGGGTATTACGTAGCCAAATGTGTAACAGCTGTCCTGTGCATTTGAGGGAAGGCATGTCTAGTACTTGGCTGCAAACAGAGTTGTTCTACTGTGGTAGAAAAGCAGAGTTTTGCTTTTCCTGACTAAAAGAACGCTCTGGATTAAGGCAGGCTCTTCCATGTGAAACACTGCTTTGAGGGCTCGATTTCTGTTCCACATGAAGTAAAGGAGGAAACACCTATTTTCTCTTTCAGCAATCTCAATCCAGAGAAGAATGCAAATGAAAATGGAATGTCTGTGCAGAATGAGAACTTTGAAGAGATCATAAACCTGCCTATCGGTTCTAAACCGTCCCGGCTGGATGCCATGAACAATGACGGAAGCAGTAGTCCTGAAATTCCTTTGAATCCAATTCTAGCCTTTGAAGAGAAGGGGACTCTCTTGCCTCAGGTAGATAGTGTTCAAACGCATCAAACAGCAGGTAGGTTTGCCTTGGTGCATTAACACTTGTAATTTGGTGTGATTGACAGGGGCCTCCAGTGCTTAATTGCTAGAAGTTGATGCATTTAAGTTTTTTCATATTAGCTGGGGAAAGGAGCTTATCTCCTCTTTGTAAAACCCCACGTGCCGAGCACATATAGGTGCTGTGCAAGCTGCGGTGAGGCCGTATCTCGTATTTGAGGGGGGTTCTGGGTTACCCTGCATGCTCTGCCGCGTGCAGTTGCTTGGGAATGTTTGCCCTGCGCTCCCAAAGAGCAGTGACAGCCGCCGCTGTTCCCAGCTGTGGTCAGCACCTGCCCCCGGGCTCGATGAGCGCACGTGGCCGACACGCGTGCAGAAGGGGAGCTGGTGCCCACCCACCCGCCCTCCGCAGAGCCCTGGGCACGCTTCCCTCGCCAGGCTCTCGCGGACGTTAATGCTGAGGGATGGATGGCTCGCGGCACGCTAGATTTTTCGGAGTTACATCACAACTTTTAAGGAGTGCTGGGTAAACAGATCCGAATTTGGCCAACTAAATCGGACTGCCGTTGTCCGTGTCCGGGGCTAGGCAGTGCCAGGAAAAGGAGCTCGCAGTAGAATGGCAGCAGAAACGCGTAGCCGTTAGAAGTAAGTGATGTCACTCTTGGCTGACCTGTCGTTTTTTGATACCCTCTGTTGTAGAAGTGATCTGATTGTTTCTGCTGAAGAACCAAAGGTGATTATGAGCATCTCTGCAGTCAGCGGAGTTTCTTCCAAGCTATGAAGGAGTGTGTTTGGTTTTTGGCTTTTTTTTTTTCCTCTCCAGTTTTTTAAAGTTTCTTGAACATCTGTTTTGGAAGGACTTTAGTAAAACCAGCAGAAGAAATTATGGGAATAGACTTGGATCACCTTTCTAATAGCTTTTATCACTAGAAAAATCATGCTTCACGTGCATTACTTAATATGGCTTTTTCCAACGAGCTTTTTTTCTGTTAGTAAATGGATGTTTCTGCATTCCTTAAGACACAGGACACTGGAATCTGAAAGCAATGGGCTGATTGGGGTGGTGGGACTGATTCTTTTTTAAAAAGGCGGGTGTTGGTTTAAAAGGTGTTATTGTAAAATTGGCAAAGAATCTTTTACACTTTGTGGTATGAATACTTGAAAAATGAATACCTCGTTGCTCTACAAGTAGAGTTAATGGGGTGTCTTATTTAAACCTGTTGGTTTAAATATTACTGCAGAGAACTCTAATTATGGGGGCGAAGTCTAGGCTTCTGTATCAGGTTCTTGTAAATGTAATTCCTACAGGGACATTCTGTAAATGGAGATGTCGCTATGAGCTTCTCGCATTTTCTCTAAAAACACAAAACAAGGCAGGTTTTAAAATGTGAAAATTTGAAAGCGTTATTTTTTCATGGACAAGAGGAAAACCTATTGTTCTCCTAGATGATGTATTTATGGGTTTTGTTCGGTACAGAAATAAATTGTTTAATTGAATAAATTAGAAAAATGTGGTAAAATGAGCCTGCAAACTCCATTATTTTCCTTCGTTACCTCCACGCTCACAGTGCTGTACGGGATGCGCACACCGGCACACGCACACATGGAAATACCTTGTTCTGAGTCCTCCAGATTGCTGCTCTTCCCCACGACGACAGACCTTTCCTTCGCCTTACCAGACTGTCGAAGACTGCGCGAAACCTGAACCAGCTGATCTGCGGACGGCGAAGCAGCTGTGCTTGGGGATTTCTTCTGGTTTTGCTTGTTTCAGAGAAAATGGAAAAGGGTGCCTGCATGTGCTTTTTACATGGTGTGTGCTTTCCATAAAGCAGCGCTGTTGGAGTGGTAAGAGGAGCGATGCAGGTTGCCTTCTCCACAGTCTGATGCCGATTTCTGCTCTCGGCGTTCCATCCTCGCTTTTGGTCGCTATTGGGCAGCGCTGTAGAATCTTGCGCCTTTCCGTGCTTTGATCAGGAGTGCTGTCGGTGGCGGAGCTCGCTGGGGATCGGAGCGGGAAGCACCGGCCAGGGCTTGATGCACTGCTCGCTGCAGTCAGCGAGCCGACCCGTGGCTAGAGGAAACAGAGGTCTGTAGGGTTTCAGTGCCCGCTACCGGAGAACACGGATCATTAGGATTCCTGCTCTTGCCTTCTGAGTGCTGAGCTGGGCTGTAGGGGAGCTGTGCGGAAAACCTCCGCTGGCAGAAGAGATCTGCTGAGACAGAAGCTGAGGAGTTTCTGAAGAACTGACTTTCTGCTTCTGCCAAGCGTTCATCTTACACAGGAGATGGGATAAGAGCAATGGAAATGCAATGGAAGAGCCTTCATCTGCTGGAATATACATGTATATGGGAGGGAAAAACCAGCCGCTCGGTCAGAACGCATGGAATAGCAGCTTGTGACGCAGTGAAATGAAGTGCGTTCCTTTCTCGCTTTCTTTAGCTTTCCATGTACGTAGCCACAGCGCTTTGAAGTGTCCAAGATACGGTTTTCTTTAAACTCAGACATAGCATGTAAGTACCAAATAAAATGTGTTTGAAATATTTATTTCTATTTACATTTTCATTTTCTTGCACAGCTGAAACGAGAGTCAGTCTGGGATGGAAAATGCTTCTTGCTACTCCTGGTCTGCTTAAAACTCTTCAGGTTTCCTCTAATCTCTACTGGAAAAGCACTTACAGGGTCACTTACAGCCAGAAACAGAGCAAGTAGCAAGATTTAGCTTCAGTTTTGAGGATTTGTTTAGGGTCAGGTTTAAATGATGGTGATCGTTTTTTGTGAGACTCCAGCACTCCTGCTTCTCTGCTGGCAGCACAGAGATGAAGAGCCTGCTTCATTTCTCATGTGGGTTGTTATTTGTGCGTGTTTGTGTTCTAACAGGGTTGCAGTAAAAACAATCTATAATTGTAATTGTTCCAGGTTTGCTTTAAATGAGAGAGAACTTTTGTCCTTTTTCAAGGGCCCAACATGCAGACTAAAAGCTAGGGAATTGGGAGCAGAATTAAAAAAATGAGAAGGTATTGAACTTTCAAGTCTTGCTTTAAGCCCCTTTCATAGAATCACAGAATCACAGACTTATCTGGGCAACCTGTTCCAGTGCTTCACCACCCTCCCCATGAAGAATTTCTTCCTGATATCTAATCTAAACCTCCCCACTTTCAATTTAAACCCATTACCCCTTGTCCTGTCACTACAGGCCCTTGTAAAAAGTCCCTCCCAGCTTCCTTGTAGCTCCTTCAGGTACTGGAAGGTGCAATAAGGTCTCCTCGGAGCCTTCTCTTCTCCAGGCTGAACAAGCCCAACTCTCTCAGCCTGTCCCCATAGCAGAGGTGCTCCAGCCCTCTGAGCATCTTCGTGGCCTCCTCTGGACTCGCTCCAACTGCTCTGTATCCTTTTCATGTTGAGGGCCCCAGGGCTGGACGCAGCACTCCAGGGGGGGTCTCACCAGAGCAGAGTAGAGGGGCAGAATCCCCTCCCTCGACCTGCTGGCCACACCTCTCCGGATACAGCCCAGGATACGGTTGGCTTTCTGGGCTGCCAGCGCACACTGCCGGCTCATGGTCAGTTTTTCACCCACCAGTACCCCCAAGTCCTTCTCCTTAGAGCTGCTCTCTATCCATTCTCCACCCAGCCTGTACTTGTGCTTGGGATTGCCAAGGTCAAACCAGCAGTCGCAGCAGTGGCAGCCTGCGGTTCCGAAGGCCGGGAGCAGTAACCTTCCACAGCAGCTGGGCTGCCCTCTTTGGGAAGGCTGGGCTCCTTGCTCCTGTCCTAACAGCACAGCACAACTCCTGAGGCGGGGGGGGCGACACTCTGTGAGTCCATTTCCTACGTGACAGCCCTGGGTCATTCAGAGTTAGCTTTGCCTGTTTCACATCTCTCTTACCTCCTCGCTCCTGATGGAGAACGCTGTGTTGTTCTCCTTCTTGCTCAGACCTTGGAGTAACGTTGGCAATTAAAAACCTAGAGAAGCAGCCAGAACTACTGTCATTACTTACACTGGGTCTCTGTTTGGAAAAATAACTTCAAGTCACCCAGCGAGGTGGCCGGGAGTTTGATAGTGTGTTCCTAGCTGTGTCGTTCGGGGCGCTGTACTCCTCCGTTGTAATAAGCCCAGCTGCCCACAGCTGAGCCCGTGAGTCTTTCACCTGAGACTTCCAAAGAACATTTCCTGTCACACGCGAGTATTGGAATCGCCCTGCCGCTTTACCTCACGTCTCTGCCGGCCCTGTTCTTTCAGAGGCCTTGTACTGCGCTGTGGAGGGGCTTTGGAGTGTGGGTCTTGGTTCTAAACGCTGCTATTGAGGAGAACTTGCAGTTATTAGAAGGACTCATTAACAGAAATGCTTCCCCCGGGCACCAAAACTGCACTTAGAGGTTCGGGCCGCAGTAAAACACAACGCTGAGCTCTGAGCTGACAGAATGGGTGGGGTTTTTTTAATTACTATTTTTTTTAATCTCACTTTTATTCCATGTTTGTAGCCAGTAGCAGCCCTAAAGCTTTACGTGCATGTAAGAGTTACACCGTGGTCAGAAATACCTTGAAAGACAGGAAACTCTTCTGTGAGGTTTTCATAAGAAAGTGGGGTATTTGGGAGCCGACGTTCACCACAGGGTTGGTTCTAGAACCTCCATATCCCAGCCAGTTCCACATCCAGCTCCAGCCAGATTCCTGTATTTACAGACTAGTGTGTTGATCAAGGTGGAACTGGATTACTGATGGATGATGAGATTCCCTTACAAATGAAAACCTGCATGACAATGCTAGTGCCCCAGAATTTCAGGGCTCTGTGCTACATCTTTTTTTTTTTTTTTCCCTGAAAAATACTGTTTTGATTGGCTATAAGGTCTGAGAGACAGACCTCTTCCCGCTGGGGGAGAGGGAAGGGGAGGTTGTTCGGTATCCTGTATGCAGGGAAGAAAATCAGTGGAATTTAAACATACTACCACTTTTTTTTTGTGATCAAAATCTCAACTCTTTTAAAATTAAATACTAATATCAAAATATAAGATCAGTTCCTAACTTTGCCAGATTTTGTACACTTTTTCCCTGTTGCAAGTAGGAAATTTGCGGTTTGCAGAACAGATTTCTGTGTTCAAACACCTCTTGCCCCGATCTCTCATGGCAGCTGCTGTATTCTGAAGGTGACTGCAACGTTTACCTGCCTCTTCCACTGGAGCGCAGTGCCCATGGATCAGTGCCCACAAGGATCCGCCTTAAGGCCTGCCCTATTTGTGTTTCTTAGGAACTTCCTGCTGTTTCTCCGAGCTGTCCCTCGGCAGTTACTGCCTGTAGTAACCTGTTAGTAGTTTGCTACCTGTCTACTATGTGCTTGTTCAACTATTTTCTGAAGTCGAGTCCCCAGAGAGTGCTCTGAAATAAGGGGCACAGAACAGGAATAAAATCATGATGAATGCAGAGGAATCCGTGTACTTGAGATGCCTCTTCGGTAGAGTCAGCCTGTTGCGGGAATTAAAGCCTCATGAATACAGTGCTGGTTCTTGGAGGGGGTGGTCAGGAAGCCAGAACCAGCCATGGAAGATTACCCAAGCATAACAGGTTTTTTCCAAACAGTTGCTTAAGCAGCCAGCCAAAATGTTCAAGGGATTGTTTTTTGACCTGATCCGATTCTTGTTATCGGAACATCTCTTTTGTTTGATGAAACTGTAAGTAGCAGGAAAACTTTAACTACAGGAACCAACAAAAATAATTGCCTTCTCTGAACGCTCAGGTCTAGGACCTGGTAAGTTTTCGTAAGCATCTGGCTTAAATATTAACTGTCTTCGTGGGAAATAGCTGCCCTAAGGAGCTCTTGAGTTTCTTCTGTTTGTTGATGGACTTGCTCGAGGAGTTTGGCCATTTGGCATTTCCTGAAGGCTAGTGAAAACTCTGGATCTGAAGAGGAAAAACGAAAGTTAGGCCACCCGCTGGGTTTCCCTGCATTCTAACGCAGATGCTTAGAAAGCTGTTGTTTCAAGTTAGATACAGCTGATGGTTCTTCTCCCAGCATGAAGTATAGAGAAGAGAGAGCAATAATCTCCTGCCACACAAAGCGGATACTACCTCAGTTTTCATCCCTATGACAGTTCAAGGCTCTTTGCTGCCAAATTCTCCCAACCCAGACATCTAAAGCTCAGTCGCCAAATTCAGCCTTATGGAGCTGGTGGGTATCAGGAGGTAGCAGGGTCCTGGCTCTGACTCTACACACGTGGAGGTACAGGCTATGGATGTTTGTTACCATATTATAACTCTCATTTGGACTCAAATTCTACCCAGAGCCAAAAAAACGAAGCAAAAATAGAAAAAATGAAGGAATAGAATTTAACGTATCAAAAGAATGTGAGACCTTCCAGCTTTAACACCAGCTAATCATGCAATTTGCCTGTTTGCTTGCTTTGTCAAAAATAAACTAAATTCATATTTGAAAAGTTTTTAGGCCATGTTCTAGTGCCAAACATTCTTAACTGGGTAAAAACATCTGTAGCCAAAGTCCTGTTTCCCTGCTGATCGGGAAGCCTTTAGTTTTAAAACAAACAAACAAACATCCTCTGCCTTTATCTTGAGATACTCTTAGTTACTTAAAAACGGGCACGGTAACAGCTAGGCCTGAGGTTACGGTGTTTGCTTACGTGAGCAGAGCCAGTCCCCTTAGGAAGCGGCGGTGCCATTTCTGTTAGAAGCGGTGCCTGTTCACCGCTGATGGGAGCAGGCAGCATCTGGCAGCGCCCCGGGGCTCGGCCCAGCAGCACGGACGTACCTCCTCGCAGTCTGCAGTAGGTAGAGATGCCCAGCTGCTGAAAGCGGATCTCTCGGTGGGTGAGAAAATTCTTGAGGTAGGCCTGAATCTCTCCGATGTGGCGCTTCCACAAAGGCATCGTTTTCTCTGTATGAATGGGAGAACAACTGGAGATCAGTAGGAGCCTTTAAAAGGGTTGGAAGTGGATTTTTGTAACAACACGTACGATGGTTAATGACTCATCTACCTTCATCTACAACCAACGTTACTGCAAGGATGGGGAAAGGACTTAACGTACCGCAGCCTCTAAGGGTAGCGCTGATGCCTCAGGTAAATAAAACACCGTGCTAGGCAGCCGGTCCTGTGCAAGGTGCACGCCAACTCGCAGCTGGAGCAGCCCATCCTGCGAACCCATCCGTTACACTGCTGGGCTCTACTTGCTACTCGAGAACCCGCTGTGTAACAGCAGCGTTTGGTTCTGTAAGGTGCTTTCCTCTTGCTGGTCAGGGAGGAGAGGTGAAGTAAAATTTTGGAACACAACCATCCCATTGTAACTGTCTCTACCAGCCCCTGCTCCTTCCTGTGGGGCTGCCACCACGTTGTATATACTGAGAAGGAGGGTTGGACAGGAAGATGCAACGACTCTTGTCTGAAACCTCCTCACCCTTCTCTTGGTAAGGAGTGTGTTACGTCACCCGCCTTCCTCCTCCAGTTGTTTTTAAGGACCTCTGAATTGGCTGCAGCCTAGCCCTGCAGAATGGCTGTGCTTGGGGAAGGCAACAGAAACCTGAACCAGATCTTTATCGGTGGTCTATTTTCATCCCTGGGCTTTCTCATGCACACAAGTGCTGGTCTGTGTGCGTTTCAAGGGTGACTGCCAGTGCTTGCATGCTAATAAATCTGTACAGACCAGGCAGAGGATGCTACAGGAATGCTAAAGGTTGTTCGGTGCCTGACAGTGAACTCCTTTGGGAAAAGGCTCGTTTCACTCCAGACAGCCATAACTATCTTTGGAAGCACAGCTAATGCTGTGTGACAGTTACCATGAGCCATCATGCACTGGACAACGGAGGCAGCTTGAAAGGATGGCTCAGCGTGTTCCAGTTGGCCAGCCAGTCTCACCAAGCACTTTGTCAGAGGTTCATCCATCTGTTGCACCATGCGCAACACGGCTCCTTCTGGAAGACGGAAAGAGGAGAATAGTCTGTAAACAGAAACTCCATCGCGGAAGAACTGGTGGGAGGTCTGCCAGAAACCGTACTGCCTAAAGAGGAAACCCTGCTTGCAGCTGGGGGAGCCAGGTAAGTGCTGACCTTGTGCAAGAGGTTATGTTTAGGTGGTACAACAGGGTCATGTCCTGAGGTGATGTTCTCGGTAAGGTGGGGCCATGGGTTTGATTCACAGAGGGGCTGGTAGATTTTTGTTTTGTTGGGTTTGTGTTCTGAGAGTGAATCAGGCTATGTATGAGATCCACTCGTGCCTCGTGGGCTTACTCTGCCCAGCAGGTGCTGGGCACCTCTTGCAAAATCAGGTGTGACATGTCTCCAGTAGCATGGCAGTTCCACCAGACAGGAGAGATGAAGTGTTGGGCAGGCTGGAAAAGCTTACACCGATCCTCTCTGGCATGAGGAGTGCTGTACCCTCCACGGGTACTAATTTGGGATCTCTTGTAAAATCTATGTGCAAAAAATTTAAAGAGAAAGCCACTTTATATTTTAGTCTTTTTTTATATTAGTTTCTGCTACTGTGAAATGAATTCAGCCAGAGAAACAGGGCGACGTTGCAAATAAAAGCAGATGGGCCAGGTACAGCAGGGAAGTTCAGCCAGAGAATTTTGAGTAAAAACTTTTAGGCAGTTCAACAGAAAAAAGTGCTAACAATGGAGCCCATGTGTCCTGCCGCTGAGTCCGATCTTGCTGCTCTTGAAACTTACGGCAAAGCTCTCGGTGAGTTTAAGGGGAAGGGCCTGGGCTGTACGCCCACCCGTGCCTCCTCTCCCACTAGGATTAATAAAGGATATGTGCATCTCTCGGATGAAGCCATGTGTGGTGGGGTTGCTTTCCTACCTTGCTTTGCCAGCTCAGCAAGGCAGGATGTCACGTAATGAAGAGAGTCTTCTCGGCCGTCCATGGAAAGCACGGTCTGGAGGAGACCTTCAACACACGGGCTCTCGGTGACTCTCTGCGACGAGAAAGAGATTCGCCTTCAGCACTCCCGTTATGTCCTGGTGGTGTCCAAGGACTGTGGAAGTACTGTGTAACTGGTAGCGACACTGAGGGCTAAAACATCGGTAACAGGAATGTCTGTCACCTGGTTGTGGTAGATCCGGGAGGAAATACCCTGGGTTGGTCAGAGGTCACCTGATTTTAGACATTTCCCAGGGTTCTGTCTGTGGAGTGTTCCCATGATCACAGGGTCACCCTGAGCTCAAAGAACCTCCTGACCTATCGCTGCTGTACCGGGCTGTATGTTAGCACTACGCTGTCTGCTCCGCTCTCACTGCAGAGGCGAAAGCCAAGTGCTCCAGGGCATAGCACTTGGAAATGGGGAAGTTCATCTGGTTTGTATTTGCCTCCAGGGCTTTGAAAACTTTCTAGTGTTGAAATGCTCTGAAATCTGCAGAAATATGAGATGACCTCTCACTAGCAAAGGTCAGTTCTGTTTCTGGAGAGAAACGTTGGGAATTAAACAGTCCTGTGTATCCCTCATCTTTTAGGGTGAATCTGCTATGCCAGAAGTGGCGGTGGGGCAGCATGTCTCTGTAGCGGGAGTCGGAGCTGAAAACGGAGAGGTGACTTGGCCAGACCTGACCCTGGAGTAAAGGCACAGGAGACCACGGGAGGAGTCACCTGGAGATGACTGGTACTTGTGAAGCTGGATCACAGAGTCAGCAGCTCTCTGGGTGGCCACAGTAACAGGAGCTGCTCATGCCTCCCTCAGGGAGCTCAGGTGCCTACCGACAACAGGGAATGTCTTTTCCTGCGTGCTCGTTTCACGCTGCAGTTTTTAACTTGCTGCTTAGAGGAGCTGATTGAAGCTGGCTTCAAGACTGCTGCCTTTTAAGCTCTGCTTGTCTCCTGCTGGCATAAAACCAATGCTTTCTTTCAGTCCCTGTGACAAGGGCTCTTAGGTGTTTTAGGGATGGTTCCTTGGAATTGACCCTGGAAACCTGGCACTCACGTTCATGTCCGTGGATTCACTTGGTCACTGAGAGCTAAATACATTGCAAGGCGCGTTGTAAAGCCTTTTTGCAGGTGAACCAGCTCTCTACTTTTTTAAACCATCCTTTCAAAGTTTGCTTTAAAAAAGTTACCATACAGAATAAAGTCACAGAATTGAAGTGAGAAGTATGGTAACTTTTTTAAAGCAAACTTTGAAAAGATTGTCCAGTTTCACTCTGACTGTGGACCCTGAGTTTGAGGGAATCTGTTTCCCTGCAAAAACTCATTTCACAACTATCAGAAATTCATCTAGTTCTTATATTGGCTTAAGTGAAAAAACCTATTGGAAATAGTTTTCCTTTGGGCTGGTTTACATCTCTGGAACTAGCGATAACGGGATCATGAACAAAGGAAAAGAAGGAGAACTGAGTCTCAAGAAGTGTGTGCTCAAAAGTGGGGCAAAGGAGAGGCAAGGATTTGGGTGGGGTTCTTCCCCAGTACGGATTGTTACGAGCGGCACTATTGGATCAAGGTACCCTTAAAAGGCAAGGAGAAAGGAAACGCGTCTGGACACGTGGATTTCGCTACAAGCGAAGTGAGCAATAGAGATCGTCCCAGCGGTGCGGCGCAGCGAGTGTCCTGTCAAACAGGCACAATGTGCATCAACAGCTGGGGTTGTATGTAACAAACCAGGAGTGCAGTTAGATCAGTGATGAACCCCGTGAGTTCACATGTCGCTAACTGAGGGCAGCCAGAGAGTGAGTGGCAGGAAACAAGGATTCACGTCCTAACAAACCTCAGGTTTTCCTGGATAGTTCCATTAATTAGTATGAAAAGTCTTTGCTAGAAATATATTTCATACCTGTGATGAAGTAATTCGAATTAGGTGACCACATCACTCGTAGGAAAAATGAGACGTTTCTTATTTTCATTAGCATGGATTGGAAAAATATGAATTAAAGCCCCTTTCATTACCAGGCTGCTCAAAGCCTCGTCCAGCCTGGCTGTCTTCAAGGCCAGACTGGATGAGGCTTGGAGCAACCTGACCTAGTAGAAGGTGTCCCTGCCCATGGCAGGGGGGTTGGAACTAGATGGTCTTTAAGGTCCCTTCCAGCCCAAACCAGTCTGTGATTCTATGATTGTGTGACACATCAGGCCCTTTTATTCATACACACAATTTTTTGTAGAATATTCTTGGTGTATTTTTCATTAAATTAAAAAAAATGTTTCTGTGAGTGATGCTGAACCACACATAACTGCAAGCTCCCAGGGTACAGTTCAGTGAAAAAAGTTGGGTACATACCTGTCTGTTTTTGGAAAGGCTCAGGTTTTTGATGATACAAGCAGTATGGCCGACAATCACAGGGTCTGTTTTATGCACTGACAGTAGCATTGCCAAGCTCTGTAGTAGCTCAACGCACGCCAGAGTGTCCTGAGAAGAGCAAGAGTATCTCAGTGACATCCCGTACGGACAACACAATGCAGCTTTGCAGCAAACAACAGATGGACAGACAGATCCTGGCTCTGAAAGAAGAGAATTACTGGGCTCATTTAAACCACCGGGGTACTGGCTGGCTCCAGTGTCTTTCCTCTCAAAACACGGGCTGCTGACTGGCGCTGGTCTAGAAAGCACTTGCCATGGGAAGATCGACGGCATCTTTAAGGTCCAGTAGTTTGTTTGCATCAAACGCTTCCCAGAGGTTGCTGGTAGTCTGGGGAGGGATGTGTGATCCTGACTGGAAGGAGAAGTGGCCAGGGAAGGTGTGAAGGCAGAAATACACGGTGCAGCAGCACCTCAGCAATGTACCTCACTTACAGTAACGGAGTGCACAGCTCGATCGGCCCGTGATCAGGCACCGCTTCAGGGACATGCCCTGAACAGCACCTTCTGAGTTTAGACAGGTGTTTCTCTGCTCTCCGATGGATATTTTAGAGGGACTTTCCCAAGTTCCTCTCTCCCTGAATGTAGTCTTCCTCCAATTACTGCTCATAGTAATGGAATCAGATCTGAATTTGGATTGCTGCCCAGGTGGTTTCTCAATAACAGTGTGGACTTGGGGGGGGAGGGGGGTGGCACTGCTGTCTGTAGGAGAAACCTGTTCTCAGTGGGCTTTGGGTTAGGTCTACAGGTAAAAGCAACATACAGTTTCCTCTTGGGATAATTTTTTTTCTTTCTTTCAGTGTCGTTCCCCTAGGAATTGAGCTCTTTATGCTGTTCTTAGCTTTGTTAGTAATTAACTATATTATTTGTGTTCCTTAGAAACTGAGACACATCAGCAAGAGTATTCAGTATAAAACAAATCAGTCCTATGTACAGTTGAGAAAGATCGTGTCATTCTACAACCTGTGCAATGCCAGGATCGCTGAAGCAGCGTGATAGGCAGCTCTCTTTAAAAGTGAGTTTAACTTGCATCTGTCTTCTGCTTAGGTTAAATTACAAAAGTCTACCTTATTTTCTTTTAATATTAGCTGACATTTTCACTTAAATTCATTTGTAAGCACTGTCACAACTAGCAATCCTAAAATAAGACATGGAAATGTATGGAAAGGGCAGTGCTGTGGCTACACTTGGGGCATTTAGAGAATCCTGTATGCAAGCATGGCTGTAAATTTTCTCTAATTTTAGTTTTTCTCCTCTTCAAAGGCTGAAAGCATATACTTTTAGATAAACCAATTAGATTACCATTAATTACTGTTTCCTGTGCTTTTGTCCCAAGCTTCCTCCTTTCTATGTAATCCCATCAACTATGGTACCCTTATTTGATTTGCAACAGCCTGAGAGGAGGAAATTGTCCACAGACTGTAAATGAAATTTCTAACATGTAATGACTTCCCTGCCAAGCTCTTCTGTTTATTTGGGACCCACATTAGGAAGTGACAGTACTCTACGTTCTGCCGAACCTCTTCTTTGGCTGGTATGTGGCTAGGATCCAGATTTCGTTCCTTGGTTCAATCCTGCACAATGTGAGAGAACACAAGGGAACTGAGTAAAAATGGATTGGGTGGTTCGGATGGATATTGATCTAATTTCTCCTAAGATTTAAAAAAAAAAAAAAGGCCAGGAAAAGCATTCCAGCAGCAACTGTGCTTACACTTGCAATACTGCGCTTGCACCCCTTATCCAGGGATTTCTTGAGTTGACAAATACTATCCCATTTACCACGTAGCAAGATGGGAAAGCAAAGTTATTTTGTACCTGGAATAGAAAGTCCACGGCACCATCTGGAGCAGACAGACCCCTGCCACCCTGCCATCCAGGTCTTTGCTCAAAGGAGTGGGATTTAAAAGGTTGTTTTCTCACAAAGCTTTTAGTGTTCTTTAGTGTTTTCAGGGTTGGGCTGCCCTTGGGAGAAGTGAATAAAATTCCCCCTGCAAGATGGAAGTTTTCCAGCGCTTGCTGGGAATCGCCGTCAACAGCCTGGCCAGGGGATCGTAAAAAAGGGGCTTAAAGCAGGGAAAGGAGCTCCTGTGAAGCATTCCCGGGGGTTTGCTTCATGGTAACGAAAGGGCAGATGAATTCTGCCCTATTGTATCCTGGGTAGTATTTGTAATAATTCAAGCATCACTTGACTTGGTTGTGAAGGTTAGCTTTGTTCGGAGGTTTGTTTTCCAACAGCTGTTCCCATGGAGAAGCCCCTCTTTCACTCACTGAGAATTCAGCCTAGGTTAGAGAAAGGAACCTTGAAAAGAGCTGAAAAACAGGCCAGAAAGGCATGGAGGTGGGGAGGCAGGATATGGGTAAGGAGAGGTCAGCCCCTTCTCAGAGTGCCCAGGGCTCACTCGCACAAAGCAGCAACATTCAGTGCTCAGGGGCAGCCGTATTTGCTCACTAAGACAAATTTTGAGATGTGGGTACTTCTCACTGGGGAATAAACCCTCGAGGGTGATGCTTTGCTTTCCAGCCTCCTCCCGCTGACCCTTCTGCCCCGCGAGGGACGGGCTGTTCTGCTGCTGGTGTAAGAAGCGTGAGCTCCTAGTGCTTTTGCCTGTTCCCACTGACGGTGGGCTGTGCCCTTTGTAGCTGGGGCTTTGAAGCCCACTGGTAAAGACACGTGCGAGGATCAGGGAGCAAGGAGCTGCGGATACTCTTTTCTGGAAGAACAAAAAGTGTAAGCAGAGTCTGGGGGCAAGAAAAGCAAACGGGAGCGAGGACAATGTTCCAGCGTAACGCCTCACACTGAGGAACGTTTTTACTGTGTAAATAGCCTCCAGCTAACTCGGAGCATTCCAACTTTCTGCTTGTTGAGTGCAAATCGTGTTTTGGCTGCGTGAGGAAGTTTGACGAGCCATGAGGACGTTTGGTGCTAATGCAGCCAGCACCGGACCTAGGAAGCCGCAGTGCCTTTGGGAAGCTCTGTGCTCTAGTTGCTGCTTCCCAGCCACTGAGCTTACCCCTTTCTTCCACCATGTTCCGGAGTTACAGGAGGGGCAATTTGGTTTGTACTGTGCAAGGCACCAGGCTTCCAGTCCCCAGGGGACATTTCGAATCCGACTGAGTGTATTTCAGCCAGGAGAAGCACCCAAGCTCGGCTGTGGTTGCTCAGATCGTCTGTCACTACTGCTTAAAGCAACGTGTCAGGAAGGGTTTTCTTTTTTTGCTTACCTACACAAACTCTGAATGTCTTAAAAGGCTACTGTTACCTCAAGATACCTATCAAAAACCTGTCATTTTCATGTTCCTAAGGATGCCTTTAATTACTCTAATGGAAAAGCACATTTAAAAATAATAATAATTTGTCAGTTACCACTTACTGGCTTTGTGGGGAGGATGAAGGTGCAGCAGGAGTGCCTTTTTGTTCATTTGCTGTAGTTTATTTCTAGTCAGACTTTATGTGTTTGCATAGTGTTGCACTGTTAAGGGTGGTGTTTACCCTGCCCATGGGCCAAAGAGCTGTTCTGTAACTAAGGACGTGAGGAGACACAGGGAAGTCCTGGTGCGTTAGCTACAGACAGATGGGATTTCAAATTTTATTAGCCCCTCATTGCTGTCTTGATCCTAATTGAAAAGGTGTTATGTTTATGCAAATGTACTTTTGAATAACTGTCCATATAGGGAAGTAAAGTATTTTTGCACTTTGCTTTGCACTGATGCACTTTAAATGCACTCTCTAAACGCGTTTGCTTTTCAGCGTGCGGGGAAGCTCCGTAGCCAAGGAGTGACTTCCTTGGCTGACTCCGTGGTTGCAGTCTCTCATGGTGCTGAGCACGTGTACTGCCCCCTGTCCACCTGGAGACCTACTGTCTGGGCACTGAGGGGACCATACAGAGTGCAGGGCGGTATCCACACATCCAAGGAATCTGACACCCATCTCCGTCTTTACCCTCCCCTTGGTCCCATTACAGGTAATCTGCTTAACTGTGGGATCCTTTGGCTCCCGCTCACCACAACAGATGGGCTCCTTGGGTAGCTAGCGACAGCGCAGCGGTACAGACAAAACCTGGTTAATTTGTACGGGAAGGAAGAGAGTTGGGAAGCCTCACGGAGTCTATCAGTCACTCATTTAATTTGCGGTCTTGCCACAACAGAGTGTTACCACAAGAGGGGACCAGAACTCTTTCCGATCTCCCCTACCTGGTTGTGGGGGTGCTGGGACAGTATCCAGAGCAGAGCGATGGAGGCGCGACGCACATCCTCGCTGCCAGATGCCAGGAGAGCGCGTAGCTTGGGCAGGACGTCCTCAGCGACCATCTCCGCCTGGATGTCGGCTGGTTTGGGAACATGACCAAGGTCAGGGAGTGTCAGGGCACCATGAGGAGATATTCCAGCCCTGAATCATGAAATTAGAGGGCACCCCCCACCTCTGTGGGATGGGACCACACTGGAAGTTTGTTTATAAAAATAAACGCTCATTTGTTTTGACTCCTTTTGCCAAAAGATTAACGCAGGCTTGAGAGCATAACGTAGCTTTGGGCACCCTTCAGTTCGTGTTTGAGCCTCAGCGAGAAGAACAGCAGGGAACTTTGAGTGCTTCATTGGCCTAAGGCCTGGTGAGAAGGTGGCGCCTTCTGCTGCACAGATAGGAAGACCTCCGCAAGCACCACCTATCCCACAGATACGGTTAGTCAGGGGAGAGATCCTGGTTCAATCAATCCTTCTACCCATTTGTCCCTGCACCCCCAGCAAGTGCTTTCGGGCCCTACGGCATCACCAAAGCAGCCGGCAGATGGAGAGACAGCCCTAAAGGGCCAGGCAGACCAGGGGTTTTCAACCACACCAAGGACCAGCGCAGCACCTCCTTTACTTCTAGCTCCACTATAATTGTGATTGCTTGAAAATGAAGCACCTCAATGTTTTCTAGATGAAAAACTCTACCCTGGACCCCAGGGCTCTTGTGCTGAGTGTGCTAGTTCTCTGCTTTCATCTCCCAGGTGTGCTGCAGAAGAGGAACTTAGGCATTTAATAGGACATGATTTTTTAAAAGGATGACAGATGCTTGGGAGAAAATGATATTTAATGACAGCCAGATTCATGCCTTGGGAGAAGGCAGGTACCCACTCAAGCAGCAATTCTGGGAGACATTCTGTCCTTTTCAGGTTTAATGCTTAGACATGGAAGGGAGAAAACTTACTACACTTGCAAAGGCTCTGTATTAGAAGACTTCTTTCTCTCTCGCTACACTACCCCTCACTACCTGGGAACTCCGAGGCTGGTTTAGTTACTGTATGCTCTGCACCTCCCTCTTCCCCTAACATTAATTAAACTGTGGAAAAGGGGGTACCTCTTCGCTTTTAATATGAAAGGTTCCCAGCCCGCTGTGCTCACTCTGAAAGGCAGGGAGAGAAAGAAAAAGAAATAGTGTGGTTTGTTTATCTCCAAGAGACTGCTTACCACTGGTAGCCAGATTTCTTAGGCAAACACATGCCTGGCTGGAAACCTGCTTGTGCCAAGGTGAGAGGGGGGAGGG
>NW_010271281.1:48848-51386 GCF_000690775.1 Eurypyga helias
TTTCAGTAATGCATGTTCTTGCCTATTGGATGCAAAACAAACAGGTCAGCATCAGCAAACTATTACATTATCTTCAGAGAACAGATTTTGGGACATGATTTTCTTTTTTTCCAAAGTTTTGAACAATTTTTTCAACTACTTCTAGTGTCAGTCATGCTGTTGTTGATGAGAAACAGCCTGTGGGGTTCAGATGTTGGTTTATTTTAGGAATGTCAGATTAGTTATAGGAAAATGAAGGGAGTGAATTTGTCTTTGCCTTTTTTTCGCCTCCCTGCTACACAGAATTTAAGGTTCCATGCTTTAAACCCTGAACGGTGGCCTATTGAAATTTCTTTGGTGTGGCTCCCAACAAAGCAAAATTGTTACAGATATATAACCAAAGTTATGGATACCACAAATTAAAAAGAAAACAAAAGCATAATAGATGCTGCAGATACCTTTCGTGACAGACACAATGATCAAAGACAGTTGAGAGCCTGGGCAGAGCTGTTCCCACACATAGTTTGAAGAATACAGGACATTCTAGTCTAAAGGAAGTGTCCAGGGCTGTGGAACAACTTTAATGATTTCCCTTCCCTTTCTCCATACATTGACCTTGTAGAACCTATGTCTCTTCTAATATATGTGTCTTTTCTCATGGGAAAGATGCTGCATAGGCACCTGTACAGTAAATGAGGAGAATTATGCAAGACTGAAACTGGAAGCCCAAGTTTATAGCTCTACTCTGATGCTACGCTTTTACACAGAGAGAAAAGCTATTGCTTTACCTTGTCCACAGAAGAGGACAGGAGAGAGATGAGTGTCCGCAGCAGGAAACTGTTGCCAGGTCTCAGCATGGCTTCATGGTGCTGAGCGTTGGCTGCCACGTTGCTTAGGGCAGCACAGCTGTAATACTGCAGAGAACCAAGAGAAGAGTAGGGAGAGAGGAGGTCACGATGGTGACGTGTTGAAGACAGTAAAAACAAATTGGAGAAATGCACAGATTTAGAGCTGATGAAAATAAAGTGCTTTTTCATCTTAACGGAGTTTTATTGGATAGATGTGATAACAGCTTAAGTTGGCTTCCCCTGGGAAAAGCGATGCAACCTGCTGTTGGTACAGCAGCAGTCATGCTGCGGCACTGTGCGTTGTACCATCCCATTAGGGCCTTGGGTGTTTGGGAAGGTACCCTGCTGCGGCAGCGGCGCTGCCGCTGGCACCTCCGCACCACATCCGCGCCTGCTGCGTTACAGGTTTACCACTTGTTTACGCAAGCTGCGCGTTGTCGTTGCCCCACCATGCTGAGAGGTCTTTTTGAAAGGATTTAAACATTAACGCGAGGGAGGATTATATATGTAAGAGTATCTATTACTAGAGACAGGTAATTAGGAGAAACAGGTCGAACTGCACAGAAGGAAATTTTAGGGGAAAGCTGATGGTGCCACAATAGTTTGCGGAAAGCAGTTCCAGAGACTCCATTGCTTCGCGGCAAAATCCGTGAAGGAACACTGTAAGTACAGGGGAGAGACAGGGAGGGTGAGCCTCTGAGGAGGGGTGGCTCTGGCTCTGCACCGGCGAGACAGGAGTTCAGGGGCAGCCCCCGGGAGCGCAGGAGCAGGGCAGGCAGACAGGGCACGGCCATCGGCACAGGCCGGGCGAGAGAGCCCTGTGTGAGGGGTGACCGGGAGGATGGCCGGCTCAGCTGGCGGCAGAGCTGACCAGCTGAAGCGGAAGAGGCTGAGCAGTATCCGGCAGTGCAAGGGGCAGAGGGACTGGTGGTGCCAAACCCTACCATCCCTGAGGCAAAGGCAGCAGGTGGAGGGCCCACTAGCAGCGGTGGATCCCATATCCTCTGGCCACCAAGCAGATGGAAGGGACCAAAGAGAGGGAGTGGAATAGAAACAGGTCCCTGCTCGGGGAGGTAGGCACGTCCCCTCCTGCCCTCCCTCCCCTTCCCAGCTGCCCTTGCAGAACAGACATGGGACTCTGGAACTCGAGCGCCAGGCAATTGTGGATACAGAGGAATGTCAATCCAGGGAGTTGCCCAGGACAAGTCAGTCAGCCCCATGTGTTACGACTGCCTCCAGTAAAGAAAGGAGGGTCATTGACATAGGCGGTTCCCTTCTGAGAGGAACAGAGGGCCCAGTATGCCAACCAGACCCATCCCACAGGAAGTCTGCTGGCTCCCTGGGGCCTGGGTTAGAGACACCACCAGGAGACTCCCTGGTCTAGTACAGCCCTCGGATTATTACCCGCTACTGGTCATGCAGGTGGGCAGTGACAAGGTTGTGTAGAGAAATCCAAAAGCCATCAAAAGGGGTTTCAGGGCACTGGGGTGATTGGTTGCAGGATTGGGGGCACAGGTAGTGTTTTTCTCAATCCCTTTGGTAGCAGGGAATGATACTGGAAGGAACAGGAAAGCACACCTGATCAACATGGGGGGCAACGGGGTGGAATTTCAGGTTTTTTGATCATGGGGAGGTTTACACGGCACCGGGCTGGCTGATGACAGACTGCATGCAGCTGTCTCAGAAGGGAAAAAGGATTCTCACCCATGAA
>NW_010271282.1:0-1436 GCF_000690775.1 Eurypyga helias
CACCCCCCCGGCCCTCGCTGCCCCTCCCAGAGAAAGGAAGGAAATAAGGGAGGAAAAGGAACACAAAAGGGACAAGGGACCTTGGAAAGTAAAAGAAAAAGGACAAAAAAAAAATAAAAATCCATGTCTGGCTATCTTCATGTCGGTTTAGGAGTGAGTTTTTAACACCCCTCAGCCCCCCCGATATTAGTATTTTACTGTGAGATGCCAAAACTAAAGAACCTACCAAATTATAGGTTTCTTACTCGCTTGTGTGTTTGGGTTTTTTTCTCTGAGTGTGATAATACTCTACCTGAACAGCAGAAACTACACAAGTAGTTTCCCACAGCCTGTCTTTTTGTTTTGATTCCTAGTGCCGCGACATCTCTGGGATGCAACCTGTGTCACAGAGACGAATTATCTGTATGACTGCGATAATTATCGTGGGAAGATGAAACTCACGGGCTCCTACCTCCTTATGGTCTCGATTTTGCCTTGTAAATTAAAAGCAACATTCACTTTTAGACACGGAACGTGAAATTTAAGGCATTTCTCTTGCGAATTACACGAATCCGATGACCGCTGCCGCATTTACTGCGAAGGATGCTTTAGTTCTCATTCAAGAACGAGAGACTAAAAGATGCCAGAGGGAATGGAGCGCTCATTTTCCTATTAAGTTGTGTTATTTACGTCTTAAGATAAAAGACGCCCTGGATTGGAAAACTACCTGGGTTTATTTATGGAATTGTTAACCCAGGTTAATAAAATAACAATCACGCCTGTTTGCTTAACTGGTGCCACGCAAACGGACCTCGCGCTCAGAGCTCGGCTTAATGGTACGGGCTGGGATGGCAGAGGCGCTGGCTGCAAGGACGGGAGGGAGGGAGGGAGGGATGGTGTCACCTCTGTCCAGCGGCTATAAACAGAGAGGGGACTTTCGGCACAATAGATTTGTCTACTGGTGAAGCACAGATTTGATACGATCGCTTCCCTCCCTGCCCCCCGAAAGGATGTCAGCGGTTTTCTCTTGCCGTGTCGCCCGCTGTTTAAGGAACATGGAAAGCTGCATCCTGAGATGCGAAGAGCCGGGCTGGGCGGCTGGTTTCGTAGTTACAGGGATACTGCTGTGATGTTGGAGCCAAAAGAAAGGGAGAGAAGCGAAGCTCTGACTACGTCTAAACATAAACAGCCCGGGGCTGGAAAGCAGTTCACCTCGAGGTCTTCGAGAGGAGAGAAGAGGACAACCCACAGCGCATTGTTTGGGTCCACCTGGCAGGTCAAATGGTAGCCCCTCCGCCCACCGCTCCGATGTCATCTTTCTTTCTGACATCTCCGTAATTAACGTTGCAAATGACCACACACGCGAAGCCTCCGGAGGGTTTCGGGGAAAGCGCGGCTCCCTTAGCCCGGGGCTGCCCGTCGGGGCTCCCGTCGGGGCTCCCGTCCCGCCGCCCCTC
>NW_010271283.1:0-11389 GCF_000690775.1 Eurypyga helias
CTAGCTGGAGTTAAATCACGACAGGGAGAACAAGAAGTTAGGAGAGGACACAAATGGGACAGCTGACCCCAATTATCCAGGGGGCTATTCCATACCACATGATGTTGTGATCAGCAATAACAGACAGAGGGAAGGAGAAGGAAAGGGGCATATTTTAACTCATGGTGTTTGTCTTCCCAAGCTGCCGTTACGTGTGATGGAGCCCTGCTTTCCCAGAGATGGCTGAACACCTGCCTGCTGGTGGGAAGTGGTGAATGGGTTACTTGTTTTGCTTTGCTTGCATGCTCAGCTTTTCCTTTACCTATTAAACTGTATTTATCTCAACCCACGAGTTTTCTCACTTTTATTCTTCTGATTCTCTCCCCCATGCCACTCTGGCAGGGAGTGAGTGAATGCCTGTGTGGGGCTGAGCTGCCTGCAAGGATTAAACCACAGCAGAAATATAAACAAGGTAAGAATTCAAGATGATTTTCCTAAAATTGGAGAAATGATCCCAAATCACCATGGTGAAATCTGCAAAGACAAGCATGACATGCTACTGCTAGGAAGGAGAAATCAGAAGCACAGATGCAAAATGAGGAGTGACTGGCCAGCCAGCAGCTCTGCAGAAAGGGACATGGGAGATACAGTGGATCACAAAGTGGGTATGAGTCAAAATGTTTCTGCAAAAAAGGCATACTTCATATGGAAACATATTAACAAACATCTACATAAACTGTGAAAAGTGCTTATTCCATCCTAATTGGCGCTAACTTAGCAAAATTCTAATCTGGGGCACTGGTCTGTAAGACCCCAGCAAGCTGAAGACTGAACACATTATTAGTTCTCTAATAGGTGGAAGACTGTCAGGAGAAAGGTAAACAACTCTTCATCTGGAGCAGGACATGAAAAAGTAAGATTCATTTGTACTCATAGAAGATTTAGGGAGGGATGAAAGGCAATTTTCTGTCCCTAGGGATATGAAAGAGCAAGATTAGATTTCTCAGGGAAGTTGTGGAATGATCTCACCTCAATGATTTCAAGAATCCTAGAATGGTCTGGGTTGGAAGGGACCTTAAAGACCGTCTAGTTCCAACCCCCCTGCCATGGGCAGGAACACCTTCCACTAGACCAACATCTGTGGTGGGTGGTCAGCATACATCTGACTTTCCCATGTTTGGGGAATGGAAACCAATCCCATGCCTGCAGACCTGATCCTTTCCACCTTCTCTGTGCCATGTTCCCAGCTGGCCAGCTGTATCTCTCGGCCAGGTTGCACCTAAGCCTGCCAACCAAGAGTATCTGGCTTAGACATTAAACCTATTCAGAAAAAGTTTAAAAGTTGGAAAATCAGTTCTCTCTTTTATGTTCTGATCAAAGCTGAGCTTATGCGTTTCCCTTGCCACAGCAGGCACCACCATGTTGATAGAATCTGCCTGCCCAACTTCCCCCGCCTCTTCTGTCTCAAAACTTGAGAGATGAAGAATAACATGATGTTGTACAGAAGGGAATAGAGATCTCTGAAGTCATCAAAAAAGCCAGCTCGTTCCATTTTAAAATATACCAGCTCTGAACTGGTCATGAATTTGGACTATAAACTACAGTACAGGAAATCTGCTTTCCTGCAAAGTAAGTTGGCCATGGACTCACATTAAATTACTTCTTCTCTCCCTGGGGCACCTGGTGATGACGCCCAATGCCAGTCTTCTGCTAGCGTGCTGAATACAGCAAGAGAAGGTTAATATTTTAGCGTCTGTAGTCTTAACTTACAGAAACATATCAGTTGATATGAATAGAACAATATATATGCAAAAAAGCAAAGCAACAGGTTGAGTTCTGCTTTTATAATGAATTGGTTTTTAAAAGGCCAACTGCTTGACACCCTATATTAATTGATTACAGGCAGCCTGCAGACGTAGTGTCTGAAAAACAACATTTGCATGGTGTACTTTCTGAATTCCTGAGACTGATCTTTTCTCCAGAGGGCATAACAAGAGGTTTTTTTTTTCCCCTCAGTCCTTCAGAGACCAGCACTGACTCCATGTCTTGACTTGCTCTGAAGGGAATTACTAGATGCTTGAGACATTCAGTCAAAAAAACCCCATAATAACAACCCAGACTATCTTTAAAGTGGCTTTACCATTTGGCAAAAGAAAAGCTGAGGGTTTGTGAATCTTTTTGCTGCTACTACAAAATTAATAATAAACAAGAATGTACAAAATAAGATAAATATCCCTTTGGTCTAACTTGGTTATGCCCTCAAGTTACATGATAAAAAAGAAACATGCCAGAGATATCTGTTGTCTGTTATAATGTGCTGTTCCTACAGCACTGACATTGGTCAGAAACTGCAGTTTTATTTAGTTTATGTAATTCTTCTAAACAGAGATTACTGAATATTTCTGCATTGATGCTAGACATTTAAATCCACCTATTCTGTGTAAATATAGAGAAAAGCAAGGAAAAATACCAGCACCTGTGTGACCAAAAGAAGAAACATGGTCACTGAAAAGTTGATTATAGCCAGTTTTCACAGCAACATTCAAACAGCTGCATTGGCACTTGAGATACTTGTATCTCAGGGAGTAATCTGTGTTGGCTCTTGGTGGTTTAACACTTACTGGCTTGTGAATTCATAGGTAGAAACCCACTAAGTAAAGCAAATGAGTCCTGGACATGTGGGAGGCCAAGACGCCACCAACTCTGACACACTGTAAGTTGTTTCATTGTTTTCAAGGCATCCAGCTTTTTAGTCTGATTTTCTCCTGGAATGGGTTAATTTTTTTTTTTTTTTTTAACCAGTGGATGGGAATTGTGAGCTTGATGTTACAGGGGAATGAGGGATCAAACCACATTCTTCAGGAACAGGGCAGGGGAATGAGGGCAGAAGCTATGATGGGATGCTCAACTGCAGAGTTGTGCAGTCTGGAGTGGGGTTTGGCCCTTGGGATCCCTTAACAGCCGGAATGTGTCAATGTCTACCATTGATACCACAAGGGTGCTTACATTTCACTCAACTAATCCAGGAAGATGCTTGCCATCCCCTCCCACAGCCTGGCCCCATCCAGCCATCTGGTCCTGCGTGATTCCTTCTGCAGGCAGGGGAATGCCATGGGAACGCCAGTGCCGGGATGCTCACACGCAGACACGCACTCGCGCACACACACGCCTCCAGCCTTCTGCTTCCAGAGCTCCCTTGCATGCTCTTTCTTTTGTCAGTTCTACTTTCTTCCCCAAGCAGTGTTAAGGGTTTAGTAAAAGCCCGTGGGTCCTCTGTCTTATAAAATTAGGTCTCTACAGGTGCCAGCAGAATGCTGTGCTTTGGCATCCAAACAGCTTTCATTTCCAGTAAGTAGATAAACTGAATTTCCTCTCGAAGCTAAAGCACTCTCCATCCTCGTCTCCCCTGGATCCACTTCCCCTTATGGCCGCAGAATGCAGCAGAGAACCACTCGAAACGGCATTAGAGAAATCCACTGTGGACATTTGAGAAATCCTGTGACAGCACTACGAGACAGATAAGTAGAGGCGGGGGGAGAGGAGAGGAAAGAGGAATAGCTTTCAGAGACTTGCTTGGCAGCAAAGTCAACGCTTGAAATATCTGTGGGGAGTTTGAAAGCATTTCCTAACATCAAAAATGCGAAGAAGAAAAAGAAATTTTGATCAATGGCTTATTGCCCTTGATCTAAGCAAAAGAATCCTAGCCAGTCAGAAATAACAGAAATCTGTTTTATTGTAAAGCTGAAGTTTTCTATGTTTTGACAGCTGGGGCTCATGCTTTTGGCTGGGTTATTTGCCAGCCCTAAAATATTCATCATCGAGTTGCCAGGTTTTCGTCCTTTCAAACTGAACTCTAACGATGAAGGAGAAGGTGCTGGAGAGATTTTAAGCACGAGTTCTCTGCCCTAAAACACAACTTTGTGGTCTGAATTCACGTGACCAGAAAAAGAGGTTTCCACTCCCTGGCCAAGTTTCTGGTGAATCACTTGCTGGTCACAGAGCCAAGATTCGCTTTCTGGAGCATGGGAAGCAGTGGCTCATTTATGAGGAAGACAGCCCCCTCACCTTTGTTGAGAGGAAATGGATTAACAGTATGTATTCTGTGCACAAGCTTTGAGAGAACGGAACTAAAATATTCCAGATTAAAGCATCCTTACCAAGGAACAAACTGGAACACGCGTTAAACTGAAATGTCAAATCTGACTGTGAAAATGGTTGGTGAAATGTTGGTGTTGGTGGCTCCATGATCAACTCGGATGTCTTATAAGAGTACCCAAGCAAATTACTGTCACAGGACTTTATCTTTTTTGATGCAAACCTTTACTCTGCTATTCCAATGTTACAGTCTCTTAATGCTTTCTACATTTTGATACACTTATTATAAGAATTTAGACAAAGGTCTCTGCTCTCGGGCCATTTGTTCATTCTTAGGTCTTGCGTTGCTTACGTTATAGTCACTTCGTCGCTATCTTTCCATTTCATTGCCGTACAATTTAAGGGGCTTTCTTAGGTGAACCAGGTACAAAATGAAAAATATTAAATCACCTAATATCTGCTAGGATGACTGAAATTCTCTTTCAAAATTCAGGGTCAGTCATACTGGCTTTGTATCTGAAAAATCTACTTTCATCAACTCTGTCCTTAGCTTCCTTTATTTGTCCCAGGCTGACCACTATTTTTGGCATGTCATTTTATATCTACAGAGTCCTTGCAAGTGCTCAGCACTTCACTTTTGAGACTGATCTTCCATTTCCTGGATAAGGAATTCAATTTCTTTAGTGGATATGAAGTGATAACAAACCCTTTTCGTTCAGGGACAAGTTAATATGAGAAGAAATTGCAAAGCAGGGGCTAACAGTACGGCAAAACCTAAGGTGCACTACTGTGTGGGATCAGGTCCTTCAGGCAGTCTCTTCTACTGATAGCTTAAACAGACACCCTTAATGTGAAGTAAGGCCAGAGAGCGTCTCACAGTTTACAAAGCCAAATTTTCAAAGGGCCTTTGATCTAGTGTCCAACCCTGCATAAAGCCAGGGTGAGCGACTAGGCATGCAGTTGGCAGGTCTGCACTGAGGGATGTTGCCTGGTGGGACCAGACGCTGGGCTGTGAATCAGGGGAAGGTAGAGGAAGGCACTGGCAGTAAGAGGGAGAAGTGTCTCTGGCCATGTCTATACTGGCACGTGAAACAAGGCCAGGATTTATCATCAAACCCTGGTCCAAACCCATTAACCACTGTGGGTTTGGCCTATGCCAACTAGCACTCTCCCAGGACAACATATTGGCCACACCAGGTACCAGGACAATAAGCCGTCCGGATGCAGTCATCCTGTTTTGGACAGAGAAGAAAGCTTAGCAGTGTGGGTGCAAGGCATGCAGGGGCACTTGTAGGGCCAGAAAACAGGCCTTGGCTTGTTCTATTTTGTAGTGTAGTCCTTACACCAGGATCACGCCAAACATCCTGTATCATTTGAGGAATGCAGCTATTTTGAGCAGACGGACCGATATTTGAGAAAGTGAGTGACACTGGTGAGAACAGACAGATGTTTGTGGATTCAGTCTTCACATGCTAAACTGTTGGTGCATGTCCAAAGTCATTTTCTGAAGATGTGTCTCTTCCTATCTTAACATCAGTAAACAGTGGCCCAGTGTATTTTTCCATTTGTTGTGACTTGCTTATCCAGATCCTCTATATATTCCAGGGACACAGTTACTAAATCTAAAGCTGCAAACAGATTTGTTCTCTTAGCACACTTGTAAGAAACATTAAATTTTACACTGCCAATTTTCAAATATTTCCATATACTCTGGCTAGGTAAAACAGTAAGGAATTGGTGTAGCTCAGTAATGAATTAATGGCTTGCTTGCTAATGCAAGTTCTTATTTTCCTCTTTAGCAGACACTGGGCCAGACATTTTGGAAGAGTTTAATCAAAATCCTCATCAAAAGCCAAATGAGTGGATTTTAAAGAAAGTTTAATTACAGTGGTCAAACCACCCAGCATGATTTGCTTGATTTGATTAACGTAATGAGGAGCACATTTAATGAGAAATGCATTAATTCATTCAAACAAGTGGTTTTATCAGAGGTATTAAGCATCAGGCCAGATTATGTTCAGCAGAAACTATTATAGCAAAAATTGACTGAGGTCAAAGCAGTAGTCATGCCATAATTACAAGCTCTCAGCTGTAACCTATCAGTTAAACTTGGGCAGTGCCCAAAATGACTGAAAAAGCAGGGTCCCCATTTGCAAAAGCCCCCAAAACACAGTGGTTTGCTTCCATTCCACAGCTGGGATCTCCATCCCTTTCTTTCAGATGTTCAGAAGATTCAGGAACTGAGATTAAATTCTCTGAGTTTCAGATGGTTACAAATGCAGATATTCTTAGCAAATGATGAAGCGTGAGATCAAAGGACCCCTGATACCACCCCCAACTCTCAAAGGAAATGGAGTGTTCCACATTTTGTCTCTGTTTTACTTCCCCCCTGTCCCTGTGATGTCTCTGCGATACTCCTGTTCCTAAACTGGAATAGCGCGATTTTGGGGGAGAATTACTATTTTCCTTCTGGTGAAGGAAACCTACTTCCTGGAAAAGAAGAAAAATTGTCCTCAAGCAAGAAATATTTGATAAAAAGAAGAAAGAGTTGCCTTTATGCCTTGCTCTCTTCAACTGCCTTCTTTAGATAAATTTCAGCCCCTATATTCCAACTTTCCTGCTTCAGGACCTCTCCCCATGGGCTTTAGAGTCACAGAATGGTTTGGGTTGGAAGGGACCTTAACAACTACCTAGTTTCAATCCCTCGCCATGGGCAGGGACACCTTCCACTAGACCAGGTTGCTCAAAGCCTGGCCTTGAACACTTTACACAGCACGCTTCACCTCCACGCTCCCACTGACACCCCTCCACCAGTGTCCCCTTCTATATCTCCCAGCAGCTGCTAATGCTCTTCTCTCTCCTGTGCTGCCCTGACCACTGCTACCTCTTTAACTTCTGCCATGCTCCCTCGCCTTTATTCAGACCCCAGCTTGTTATTCCTGTAGTGTCAGCGCTACCTCTGTGTGAACCACCTTTCCTGCTGCTTTTTGATGCGTCCCTATAGCACTGAAACAGCTTTGATTTTCAAGTGTTCTACTTCTAAGGCTGCTCGGCTGCCTGAGCACTTTCCGAGCACTGTTGCACAGTGGACTTAAGCGTATTGCTCAGTCTTTCATCAGGTACCACCAGCAGCTGGCAAAGGGCAGCGGTTTTGAAACGATTCCCCAGGCAGACAGGAGGCAGGTCAAGGAGTTGAGAAGCAGAGCACAAGTCCAGTTACAGGTAGGATACACCTGGGGTAAGTGCATGCTGACAAGTGAAGACTGGCATGGAAGCTGTATTTTGCCTCGGGATTAAATCAGTGGGATTATTACAGTCAGACACTATTATTAGGATTGGTGGAGGTGCCAAGGTTCACCTGCAGGTTTGGAAGTCCACATCAAGACCTTCAAGAAATAAGCTGAAGTAGAGAACTAGGGGTGTCAAAAAATAGACCTAAGGATTTATTTGCTATTTCAGTAGAAGACAGGCAAGAAAACCATTCCTGATGAGCTGAAAATCATAATCCTTGGGATTATTTCTGCCACTTATCTTTAAACCACAAAGAAACGAGTAAGAATGTGAATCGGAATCCCTTGATTTTAGACAAATCTTGGGATATGCCTGCATCTGACTGCTGCACACCAACAGGAACCTGTGACAGTGGCATATAAACATTTGCACAGAGGAAAGCATTGACAGTGGCTGCCTCACCAGTACACTCAGCAAGGCTGTTCCCAAGTACAGACAATTCTGTCTTGGGAAAAGCAACCCAAATAGCATATACAGACTCACTACAGCAGCTGTCCCTTGATGTCACATTTGCTATCCTTGAGTGCAATCTAGGTGGGAAATCATAAAACATAAACTGCTGAAGATCATATCTTAAAATACTTTTTCACACTATCTACCAGCTTGGCCTTCAAGCAGCCAACCAACCCTCCTAAACTTACCATCTGAAGAAAATTTCTCAAGGACCAATATATCTGACTGTATCAGAGTGATAAATGCAAAAACTGCAATTTATCTCAATGGCCCTCACAAGAAACATTTACAACAGAACCATGAAACCCAATGGATCCTCAGCATGTCCATCCCAGAATGCAAACTACTTCTTCACATGTACCATGTGCCCCTTGTACTGTAGTGAACTCACACTGACAATCAGTGTCTGAATGAAAAATGTGGTTACTAACACGAGACGGTTTCCCAGAACAGCCATTCTCCCTCTTTTCTTTCAGCCCTCATCCTCAAGGAAATCCTACAAAATAAACTGGAAAGACAAAGCTGGGATTAAAATGAATAATTTGATGGGAGCCAAAAAATATTGATTGTAACAACAATCCTAATTTTATGGCACAATGCAATTTACCTCAGCTATGACTTGCTATTCGCAATTTCTCAGGAGATAATTACCTGTGCATTTCTTCCATCCTGTGTTCAGTAAAGCTGAAGACCTTACTACTGCTCCTCTTACTAACAACCCCTCTGTTCATTTAATCTCAAAGTACCTGACTGATGAATATAATGAAACTGAACTCAGATAAATTGCTTCCTTTGCTTATATGTCAGTTTGGTAGTTACTGCTCCTTTTTTTTTTTTTTTTTTTTTTTTTTGGCCCTCAGACTTGTCTGGTTTTTCCTATCAGGTGTACTAATAACAGATACTGCCTCTCTTCACAGATATTCCTTCTGGGTGTTATGGCTGTTTACTATTTACCATAAATCTGCCCAATTGTCTTCCACTTTGGAAATACCAAGTGTGGTTGCAGATTTCACCCCGGTTCTGACTCCTTTTGGAACAGTTACACAGCTTTTGGCATAGCCTGGCACCATCCAAGCTCTCAACTGCTTCAAAGAGATACTGGATTTGATGTGGATTATGCAAAGGGTAGGAGCACAGCTTAAGTGGCCAAACATCAGTCACTACTTCTAGAAGGAAAGGAAGCACCGTTAACTCAGGTCTTTCTAAAATCAAGGCGAAATATGAAATGGAGGAGATTCAGGAATATATTGTTCAACACAGGACACAGTTATGTACCACTCAATCTAGAGATGAAAATTCTTATTGTCACTACTCTCTGATATTTCCCAGAAATTGTACTGGTCTTTAGCAACGCTCATTGCAATCATATAGTATATTATTTGCTTCTCCTTTTCATCCTTGGACCTCAGAAAATCATAATCATAGAATCATAGAATCATAGAATGGTTTGGGTTGGAAGGGACCTTAAAGAGCATCTAGTTCCAACCCCCCTGCCATGGGCAGGGACACCTTCCACTAGACCAGGTTGCTCAAAGCCACATCCAGCCTGGCCTTGAAGACATCCAGGGATGAGGCATCCACAGCTTCTCTGGGCAACCTGTTCCAGTGCCTCACCACCCTCTCTGTGAAGAATTTCTTCTTGATATCTAATCTAATCCTCCCTGATTTCAATTTGTACCCATTACCCCTTGTCCTGTCACTACAGGCTCTTGTAAAAAGTCCTCTCCCAGCACCCTTGTAGGCCCCTTCAGATACTGGAAAGCTGCAATGAGGTCTCCTCGGAGCCTCCTCTTCTCCAGGCTGAACAAGCCCAATTCTTGCAGCCTTTCGTCATAGGAGAGGTGCTCCAGCCCTCTGAGCATCTTCGTGGCCCTCCTCTGGACTCGCTCCAAGTGGTCAATATCCTTCTGATATTGAGGCCTCCACAGCTGGACGCAGCACTCCAGGTGGGGTCTCACCAGAGCAGAGTACAGGGGCAGAATCCCCTCCCTCGACCTGCTGGCCACACTTCTCTGGATACAGCCCAGGATACGGTTGGCTTTCTGGGCTGCCAGCGCACACTGCTGGCTCATGTTCAGTTTTTCGTCCACTTTACTTCCCTGCGTTCACATGCAGTAACTTAACAGCATGGAAGAGTTTAACCAGTATCTAAGGGAAGGGACTCGATATAATTTTGCTTGGGAAATTTCAGAGTGCAATCCCACATGAATTAAAATATATGGACCTAAAGAATAGCATGCTGTGTTTTAAGAAGTATTGAACACACTGAACAGCTCTGAGGTAACATGCAGTACCATGTCCTGATCCTTATTCTTGCAGAAGTAGCAGGTGTTGTTCTGCTCGTACACCACCAAGTCCTTGATGCACACTCGGAAATCATTCTTTAAAAATGAGTACCTAAACCTCACATCCAGGGCAGAAGTCCTGCACCCTTCTTCTTTCACTGAAACGCACTCAGAGAAAATTCAAGACAGGATTAAGGAAAGGATTTTAAAATCTGTATTCCTCATATTCTGAAACTAGGGGTTGGGTTGCCTGTGACCATGGTCACATGCAACCTCATCATCGCCATGTACAAAGTAAATGTTTACCCATGTGCCTGTCCCCACAGAAAACCTCAGGGAATGTATGGAAAGGATTTTTTTTGCAAGTCCAAAGGAAAAGCAAACCCCCACATGTCTTCCTCCTACTCAGATACAAACCAGGATCTTGCTTCCAGCAGGCAGTTTAGATCAGTGGGCTCTGCTAGGCAGTACAGAGATTAACCCCTAGCATTGATAAATGGGAACTGCTAACACAATGGAAACATTTGGTGAAAGCATAGTATTTGCTAAGAACCTAAAAGGCTGGGTACTTAAAGCAACTCTCCACACTGGCTTTCCTTAGTAAGGTGCACAAGGGACAGGCACTCAGCTACCAGTGCCACCACTGACCCCTAAGAGATTGAACCTACAGTGCATTGTCCCTACGTCCCAACGAGCTGTATTTAACTCCCTTCTCCTTGTTTGGCTGTGTCACTGCAATGAAAGTTCCTGCAAGAGAATGAGATGTTCCTGGGGTGGTAAAACAGCTCCTGCCACGCACAAGCCAGTATCTGGGCTCGTGCCACTCGCCCTGGGGCTGGTACTGCTGGCATCTTCTTCCACACAATGAAGCAGACGGCTTCGGACTTGGCCATCTGGGTTTGATGACTAAGACCCTGCCATGTTTTCTTGCACTACTGCAAATTTGCAGGACACCAGGAGAAACCCACAAATTCAGTCGATGAGTGGCTCAATCTCGTTTCCCACCTGTGAGCAAGTGACACGAGAGCAGTGTGGGGATGAGTGGGGGAAAGAATGAAGCATGAATATAATGTGAGCCAAGGATGCCCAAGTTGGCAGGCGATGAGAACCAGCTTTTGCTCTCCAGCGGGGCTGCAGAGTCCCTCCTACACAGCCCCGTGGGAGGGAGAGGTGGAGGGTGTGTGAGGTGCAGCAGTGGTGTAGTGACCCTTACCTTCTCGTTCTTCCTCTCCTCAGCCTTGCCAGTGGGTCCAGGGATGACAGGGCCACCCAGGGGCCCGACGCCT
>NW_010271284.1:0-73540 GCF_000690775.1 Eurypyga helias
CGGCCGGCCCCGCCGCCGGCGATGCTTTCTCCTTCTGCCCCTTCTGCCCCTTCTCCTGCCCCTTCTGCCCCATCTGCCTGCATCTCGCTAGCTCGAGGTCCCTCAGCAGTTGCCTGCACCCCTCCCTGCATGCCCTGCTCCCGCAATTCACTTGGTGGCTTGACTTCTCCACGCCGTGAGGAAGCGGGTTGTGCCGCGCTCTCCGGCTGCTCCCCCCTTCCCCGTGTCGGAGCTGGTGCACCTGGGGACCCCTCGCTGCTGCCCTGAGCACCCCCGAGAGCCGGGAGAGCACTGCTGCTCTGGCGCTGGCGCTTTGCCTGGTTTCCCGCTGCCAAACACCATCAGGAGTGAAAACCGAGGGAATAACTTGCTGCAGTTGGCAACTGCTGCTGCACCTACGGGCATATTTGTGATTGGGGAGGGGGGGGGAAAAAAAAAGAGATGAATGCTATAATTGTAAATGGAGAGGTGCTGGCTGAAATTCCCTGTTGGAAAGTGATCCCCAGTATAAAAAGCGGCTGACTGTTTAAATAGTCACCTTGGGCTGATATTCCTGCAATTCATCCTCATGTTTAGGAGCCACTCTTCGTACCCGTGTGGGGTGCTTGCTTCTGCAGTTCTTTTTAGCCAGTTGCTGGAAATATTCCTGTTTGTGTTGGAATTCTCCTCTGCTGTATGAAAACCTTCAGCTGATGTCTTCTGCTGCCTGTAACTTTTCTTCCTCTTCTGTCTACATTTCTTCATCTCCAGGACTTCCCCCTGTTGGTGTTTCTCTTTCTCTTCATTTTTTCTGCTCTGAAGTTTCCACCTGGATATTTTGCTTCAGTATGCTGTGCTTTGTGGTGGCTGACCAGGTGATTTGGCAGTGCTGGTCAACAGACACTGATCTTGTATTTAAAAAAAATGGCTTTATTTATAAATTATACATCTATTTAATGGTAAGTCTGTCTTCTAATGTGTTGGTGGTGACTTTGAAAGTACGTTTCTCTAAACTCCCCTGGCTAGTTTAAAAATCATTAGGCTTCCTGAAGGGTGATGTTATAGATGTTATCAAAAACTCTTTCAGTAACTTTTTTTGGTAACCAGAAAGATGAACAATCTGTAATGAATCTCTGTGAAACCGTCAGCTAAATCTCGGGGAGCCTATAACAGAGTATTTTGGGTTATTTTGGATGTATTTATAAGCGGGTGCAAATGCTTAGCACAAACTGATCTGAATTGCATACAAATCCTTCTATATGCAGGTAGAGTGCTATACACATTTAAGCTCAGATACGGTCTCTGCATGTTTCTGTCTTGACTCACGAACACGTATGACACACGTGCACGCACAGCAGGTGCTCAGCCACAGGCCGTCTCGCCAGTGGCGCGTACAGGAGACATGCCCTGTTCTCCACCTTCTGACATCCCTCTGAATCTCGTCCTTTCACAGATGTGGATGAATGTGCCCTGGGCCTTGACGACTGCCACCCAGATGCTATTTGTCAGAACACCCCCAAGCTGTACAAGTGCATGTGCAAAGTGGGTTACACTGGCGAAGGGAAGAAATGTGAAGGTAACGTGAGGGAAGCGCTATGCTCTGCCTGTGTCAGCATGAGGTATTTCTAAGGAGACAAAGCCATTGAATATAATGGCTTGGAATACAGGGGATGATTTTAAATCAAAATAGCAATCGTTTCTTCACCTGATTTACTTCTTGTTTACAAAACCAACCGCAAACATTGCATGGCTTTTCACCTAGTGATACCACTTGGTCTAATAATTCGTTTGTTGATTAACCAGCAGCCTTAAAAATGATAGGGTAAAGCTACATGGGAATCTCGGGGCATTTTGTCACTCTTCAGAAACATTCAGCAAGTAATATGTTAAGCGTAGTCTGTTTGCAAGACAGTGATGGTTTTAGACAGCAGTTGTTGCTCGCATTTAGGCAGTCACTTCTCTGTCTGTAACACTCAAGTAAGCATCCATCATATTGACTTTTGCTTTATTCCTTAGACATTGATGAATGTGATAACGACTTCAACGGAGGCTGCGTCCACGAGTGTTTCAACATTCCAGGAAATTACCGCTGTACTTGCTATGATGGCTTTATGTTGGCTCATGATGGCCACAACTGCCTGGGTAAGAAGTGTGTTCATGAACGTAGCGGGTGGGTTGCTAACCTAACTCTTCAGCTGCATCTGTGGGACATGCGTGGCAGTCTGTTGGGCTGAATCAGCTCAGCTGGAGAGGAATGTTACCTGTGCGACTAAGGAGTTGTAGGTACTGATGCACCATCCCAGTGTGGCTCCTTCCTCTTTCTTGTGCTACGTTTCTGCTAAGTGCTTTGGGTTAAAATGTGTGAAGTGATATCTATTATTACCCTGAATGAGTTTATGTACAAGAACATGTGCTATCATTGTCTTTTCTGTTCCAAAGTTACTTTAGGGTCAGTTCTCTGGTGTTTTTCCAGGCTTAGAAATGTCTCTCAAACACCTATAATGTGTGGGCTTCTCTGAGTACTTCCTGACATGCAGGTGTAAGGAAAGGGCAATTAGGAGTGTGGAGTAGCTGCGTATGATAGAGACCATCGACGTACAGAGGAACTAAGCCAAATGCTTGGAGTTTCCCTGGGTGGTTAGTTTGAAGCAAAGTATGCAACTCTGGAAATGTATTCAATCCTGGTAACACTCCCACACACTCACGCTCTTTTTCTTTTCTTTAAGACCTTGATAGTTTTCTTTTTGTGCGCCAGCAGGTGAAAATCTTTAAAAAAATGGGTAACAAGACCTCCTGGTTTTACTGTGATAGTGTTCTTCAGCACACAGTGCAGCAGTGTACAGAAATGCATGAGCTGCCAGGCTGTTGGGAGTGTGTTGTGTGGCTGCTGTTATTTCCCTGAGAGAGAGCCTTATGCTGATGAAGCTGTCCTGCTGACAGGACCCACACCGGCTACCCCTTGTGTCTCATTTCAGGGATGGCTCGGTTGCTCTCTTCTGCTGCACTGAGTGTGGATGTGCCCGGGTGGACTTCCGTGCCCATGCCGGTCAGAGAAACGTGCTCTTTAAGACTGTAGTTAGCTTGGCTGGGTATTTCCCACTCGTGTATGGCATGTCAGCTGGGGGATCAGACCATCCCTGGGGTGTATCTTCTGCTGGGACAAATCAGAAAAGCTCTGGAGTCTCCAGTGAGATTGTGTTGGGTTTCACCTGCCGGAACCTGGTGCGTGCCCATATTAACTTTATTACAGTGTCAGTGGAGGAGAGAATGATGTCACTGAGTTCCAAGTATTTTACTGAATAAAGTGGAGGGAAGCAAAATATCTGATACTTTAAAGTAATAGGCAGCCCATCTTGGTTTTTTCTCCTGTGTAAACAGGCAGCAGAGGTGGGTTGAGGTTAGCATGAAGGGCTGAATGTGAACAAATGCATTGCCTCTTAGAATGCCACCTAAGGGTGTATTCTCTTTGTATCCAGTAGCCCCTCTAGAGCATACTTCAGCTGACTGGTTTGTGATCAGTAAGACCTAGACATAACTTAGGCCAAAATCTACCACCTGCTATGCTACTGCAAAGCTGCTCAGTATTGCATAGGAGGCTTTTAGAAATAAAATGCCATTGACATACAGTGAAGTTTTTACCATTGATCTGCCAATTTTGAGATGTAAACTTTAAATAAATATTTTGGTATGTAGCAAATTGGATCACATCTTCTCTTAATCTGTTTATTTACTTTGTTCATGCCAGGGTTGCCCTCCTCTCACCCTTATTTTTGAAGATCTCTGCTGTGTGCCTGGGTTTAAGCCAAATAGACAATTACTTGTTGGAAAGAGATTAGTTTTTTTGTAAGCTATCCAAGATCTGTAAGACAGAAACATCTGCCGGAGTTCAAATCTGTAGTACTAAAGGCTCATGGTGGCTGTTTGTTCATGATTGTTTGCACATTCACATCACTGTACAACTCTGAAATACTCCGCTTCTCTGTGATGGAGATATGTCAGCCGCTCTTCTTGCTGCAGCAGGTCACATTCTTTTGCATCCAATTGGCTTACTCATTGCCTTCAGTAGAAATTAAATCTGTTGTAATGCTGTTATGCTTCTTACTAAAAGCCTCTCTTTTTCTCCTTTTTTAGAAAACAGCTGTTTTATGCCAGAAATGCTACAGTGTTAAATTAAAAACATTGTGCTATTAGCCCAGGAACAATGAACAGAACAGGGAGCAAACATGGTGTTCCATATGAATTTGCAAATGAGATCAATGTTTTGCCTCAGCAGCATTTTTGTCCTGGTTTTTTTTTAAGAGATTGAACATTTTTACTTCCTTGTCAGACTGACATTCCTAAAAATTAGGGTAGGAAAATGATTTGCTGGTAGTGGTTACAAAAACCTGCACTTATTAAGGGGTAAAATTCCAAAGAACTGGAGATTGGGATGAGCATCCTGTTGTTCAGAGGCTTAGCTGAAGTTTATCTACTCTGTTTCTCTCGGTTACCTTGCAAGCAGGGCCTTTCTGTATTCTCTGGTATTGTTGAAGCTCTGAATACTGCAAAACCAACATCAAAGCTATTTCCAGAGCTTCTGCTCTTGTCCTTGTCTGCAGTCAGGTAGCACAACAGCAGCATTGATGGTAAGTGGTGATGACCTGGAGTTGAGGGAGGAGGATAATAAATCAAGCTGAGCATCAGAAGAGATGTGATGTGTGAATTCTAGCTAGAGGAGAAGTAAGGAGCAGGGGATAGGTTTTAAGTGAAACTTATTTTGAGGTTTGTATTTTGCTTGTTCTGCCTTTGATTCAGAATGAAGAGTTCTCTGGAAAAATACCTTTTATATCTTGGATGGGTTTGGAGCCAAAATTATTTCCCACTGAGCGAGGCAACCCCACGTATGGTTGCTCAACCTCAATGTAAATGTTCTGGGCTGCCGAGTGGTAGTACTGTCCAGCTGCTCTGAGAGGCAGGGTGCGTTCATGTAGGTGGAGTATGGAGCCCTGCTTCTGGCTGCACCCAGGCTACTCTTGCCTTAGTTGCTAGTCGGCCGGGATTCCTTGGGATCCCTGTGGCTGACAGAGCAAACTGTGAACAAGGCAAGAAGAGCAGCAGAAATCTGCGTTCCCAAGGGTGACAACACAACAGGCTAGCCTGGGGTGTCTAAGCTGCCTGCGAGGTGACACACCAAGTAGATGTCTGTCTGTACTGCGTATTGGCGGCTGCTGCCAGTACGGGTGTGTTGGTGTCGGTGCAAAGCTAATCCTTCTGTCCTTTTCTCCCTCTCTTTCAGATACAGATGAATGCATGGTCAACAACGGTGGTTGCCAGCACGTTTGTGTCAACACCGTGGGGAGCTATGAATGTCGCTGTAAGGAAGGGTTCTTTCTAAGCGATAACCAGCATACGTGCATCCACCGCTCAGAAGGTACCTCCAGGCACCAAGCAGGAGCTTTCGACAGAAGCTAACTGCAAAATCTCTGTAAAGCGGCTTCAAAAGTATTTTTAGGTTCAGTTTTTGAAAGCTGTGAAGGGTCTTGAAGTCCTGTCTCCTTTTAAGAGGAGCAGTGTGTGCAAATCTTCTAAGTGACTTTGAAGACACTTCACATCCCTCTGCCCCTTTGATCCCACCTGTATGTCTGCTGTATTGTGCTCGTTAAAGGCTGTACTGCTGTACTCCCAATGTGCTTTATTCTCTGTTGTGCTGCTAAATTCTGTCCTGATCCAGGGGATGGCAACAAATTGAAGGACAGTGAGTTCTATTTCCATTGGCTTTGGTGACAGGGCCAGTACCTGCATTACCTTCAGGTACCTTTGAGATTCCCTGTACAGTGTTTAGGTTTCAGCTAAGAGATTTATTGTTTGTCAGCCCCAGAGGTATTCAAATTACGTTCTTTGTTTTGAATGAAACCTTTATGAAGCGACCTTGGAGAGATCAGAGAGCCTTGGATATCTAATTAGACATGAGATTGAACAAAATTATTTTGGATGCCCTTAGGGAATACTTTAAAGTGGTTGTTCAGATCAGGGAATTGTCCATTGAACTGTACAGTGAATATCTCACTAAGAAGAATTTAAAGGGAAAAGCAAAGCTTTCTTTAATCTAAAGCTTATCGTTGGCATGACTATAAGAGGAATCTGAGCACGAATAAACAAATCTCACTTTAAAAATCCCCATAGTGAAGAGATCAACATTTGTAGACATATATGGCCATCCACAGATGAGTGCGCTGAGGCGGCTGTCGTCTGACGTAGCTGAATTGATCTTTTGTTTGAATTAAGAATTTGTATTCTCAGCTTCTCTGGTTCTGGGCGAGGTCTCGCGGGGGTCTGCTGGTGCATTGTGATTTCTCAGGCCATTGCTCCGCTCGCCACTGCAGGAGCTGAGCCAGGAGTGGGGACAAGCAGGAAGGCTGCAGTGGTGGGGAAAGGCATTTCCCATCATGTTTCCTTGCTGGCAGTGATGTGTGTTTGTGTATGATGAATCTGAGGATGAAAATCAGTTGCTTGAACTCCTTGTCTTCTCCGATGCCAAGGGAGGAAAAACTTCCAAGTCTCTGTTCTTATTTGCTGCTACTTGAGTACATTCTACTCTCTTGAACTGACAGCAGCAGCATTTCCTGTCATTCATATTTGTTCTCTAAATCGTACATTTGGAATCCTACCTCTGTTCTGTTATTTTTAAAGATGCAGTTAATTTCTTTTACCTTTTTGGCAAAGAAGGCCTTTTTTCCATAATAACAAATTTCCACTTAATTTACGAAAAGCAAGGGGAGGAAAAAAGCTACATTTTTTTCCTAAAAAAACTACTAAGTTATACATATTTTTACGGCTGCCAGTCTTGAGAAAAAAACTCTTACTGTTTTTGCCTGAAATATTTTTTCTTCATACCAAAATACAGATGTGCTTGTTCTATTTTTTTGAAAAGCTGTTTTTTCACGTTATCATGCCATGTCTGTTTCCCTCCCACCACCCTATTACTGTGAAGAAGTACTCTGCGGGATTCCCCACGTTTTTTTTTTTTTCCCCTTGGGTGGGCAGGTCTGTTATAAGCCACATCTCCTGGCTTTATCTTTCCTCTCGCTTTGTTCTCTGCTTTTCTTCTCATTGCTGGGCCTTCTATGCTCTGCCCTTGTGTATGCATCTCTCAGCATATATACCTGATTAGTTATCTTTTTTGAGACCTCACAGCATTGATCTAAACAGCATTTGGTACCTACTGCCCAGACCACCTATTCAGTTTAGCTTCTTGTCTGTAATATGAAGGAATATTTCCTTCTTGGTCTCCCAGCCCAGTTAGGAGAGTGCATGTATTAATGCTTGAGAGACCTTGCTAGTGGTCTGCAATACTGGTCCTTACATACACAGAAAAAGAGTGAACTGGAGTTGAGATAAGACAAATAGAGAGGCTTGGGGCTGTTGTATTCCTCCTGATGACCAGTGTGATACGGGAGCTGAAGAGTCATCTGCCCTTCCAGGTCCATCTGCAATTATCCTCTGGGCTCCCTGTCACCTACTGTGACATGAGACTCAAGGTCTGGTGGCTATTAGAGTTTGTTAATTAAAGGTGATTTTTCACTGGGTGTGGCTGTTGTTCTGAAGCACAGGGGTGCTCTGAGGGGCTTGATGGTTCTGTCTAGCCCCTGCTTAAACCACAGGAACTCGGATGTCTTGAAGTTGTGCACAGTCCTGTTTTCTTTTTCTTGGCTGTCTGCTCTGAATGAGCTCTTCCTCTTCTATATGTGGGAGAACAGATTTGCTGTGGGAGGCTGTTACAGCGGATGGCAGGGCAGCCATGCGCTTGTAGCTTGTTTCTGTGTTTAACTTGCTCCATATTAGAAAATACAGAACTTTGAAGAAAAATATTTTTTTCATGAGTAAGTATGTAGTACATCTTGTGCTTGCTATTGCTATGGATGACAAATCTTGCTGCTCTCCCTTGTGATATTTCACAGTCATAGCTATCTACTTGTTGGGCTGAATGACTGGGAGTGAATTGGACTTGAAAGCCCCGTTTGAGATCACTGTATGGACTGAAAGCTTGTACACAGGGGACCGTCTCAGCTGTTGCTCTTAGAGTCCTTCTGACTGCAGAGAACAGTGATAACTAGAAAGCTTTTTGGAAAAAATTGCCTTAACACAAGGGTGTAGAAAGCATGAGAAGAGACTAACGCGTTCCTGTTCGCTGGCTGTGCTGATGCTCCTCGCCGTTCGACTGTTAGAGGGCTGCTGCTGAGAATCTCTTGTAGTTCTTTGTACAATTGCATCCTTTCCCTCTGTCCTATTCAGCGTCTGCTTGAATGTGCCCTAAATGGAGCATTAATGTTCTTAGCAGATTAGTGATGATGTCCCATCTTCTGTGTAAAAAAGGACAGATTCAAACACGGATCATACATGTAAACAATTAATTTAACATGACCAGACAGGGAAATATCGTGACCTTTTTTTGCCTGTGACAGTCCTTGCCAGTGACAGGAGCGCTCAGATCTCACTGAGGTTTGCTGGGTAACTTTGTGAAGGTCCAGCCGTCAGAAAGGACTCCTCTAGTTTGGGGTCTTCTGGGGCAGCTCTCTTGGCTGTGAGTGTGGTGGCCATCAAGAGGCTCATCCCTCCTGGGATGCTTGTGTGTCAGTAGGGCAGGGTCTCCTGCAGGGGAAGTTGTGTCTGGGAAGTGTATGGTGGGATTTGACCAAAATTTTTGGGGGGTTTGGTTCTCTATCACAGTCTGACATTGCAGCAGCTCTGGAACAATGCGGCCTGGGAGACTGTGTCCACAAAGGGGTTTACAGTCACACAGCGATTGTGGTTCTACAGACATTTCTTTCATCTTAGGAAATGGAGCTGAGTAGCAATATTCTTTGGAAATGCTAGAATTTGTGGATGTATGTATCTTCTGTGAAATGCTGTCTTTTGGGTCAGCTGTATTTTGGTGGGTTTGGTCATGTACCTTGTTCCACAGTGGGTACTTTGTTATTACAATGTGCTGTGGTTTAGGAAGAGCAGTGTTAGCTCTCTGTGGAGACCTGATTGAATTCTGCTCACTCAGAACGGAGCAATCCCAAATGGAGCATTTAAACCATTTGTCTGATGTTGGTGAGCTTTACCGAAGTACTGGCTTGAACAGTTTCCCCTTTGGTAGCTCAATAGAGACAAAAACCCTAACTTTGTTAACAGAACCTAAGCTGCTAATTCTCTTAATGCTTTCCAACGCCTGCGAGCTAACAGACCGAATCATATTGCGTGCTTAAGAACGGAAATGTCACAAAAACACAAGAGTTAATGAGGCTAATTTGTGGCCTCATAGGTTGCCCTGTTCCTTGACTGACAGCACAATAATGGATGACAGCTTTCATGTGGGCTCCTTGGGCTGTGTCTGTGCTGCAGGACTCGAAGCGTCATTGTCTTGTTAGACTACAGCAGAGTCCTCGCTGTGGGAAAGGAATCAAAAAGCCAGTAGAGCAGAATAATCTAGGCTTGGAAATATCCATTCTTTTGTTGCTTAAAGTTGTCTTGATAGACAAAGGGTACGGTAACTTGTGCTTCAGAGGGCGAGAACAGTCGTGTGCAGAGCAAGGATCTAATTGAAGCGTAGCGGAATAATGGTGACAAGCTGACCTCTGCTTGCCAATACAGTGGGTTCGTTTCATTTAGTAGTAAGGCTGCAAAAAGGGCTGTGTAAGTTTAAAAAAAATATATAGGGTGTGGAATTGTTCACACAATCCCTTTTTTAGCAGCACGGTCACCCTTTTCATTCTCTCACTAATTGTGCATCTGCTCAACTCAGTAGAAGTTCACTGAGGAAATGTGGGAGAAGCCCTTGCAGCAGAAGTACGCTACACTTGGTCTTCTCAAATGAAGTCTTCTTACTCAGGAGAAAGAGCATTTTGGTGTGACATTTCTTATAAAAGCCAAATGCACCAAGGCAGAGAATTTGATGGCCGGGGTGTGTTCGCTGTATGCCTGGGGAGAGCATTTGGTTGTCTTGTCTCCCAGTTTTGTAGCACTGTGGAAGACTTCAGCAAAAATCTGTTGTGTACTGTTGGAAGAAAACCTATTCTTTGGTCTAACGATCCCATTGATAACCTGGCCAGCTGCTGTGTAGTTTTAAGTTGTGTGTGTACAAACTGGGCCACCATCTTGCCAGTTCCTCCCTGTTTAATTGATTTTAACTTCTTGCAAAGCTCAGACAAGACAGTCTGTCAGTCATTGAGTGCAGGTGCATGAACAGTGTGGAGCTGTCAGAGACAAAAATGACAGGATGTTTTTAGGAGGTGTACTAAAAAGGTGAAAGTCACTAGTGTCACATTGCTTTTTCATTTGGTTAAAGCAGGCACTGGCACTACATTCTGTCCATCTGGGGAGGTGTGTGGAAATATAGAACCCAGCTGGGTTATTTTGGGAGTTATTTATTAAAATCAGGAAAAAAGAAAACAAAATGGTTAACAAAAAAGAGAATTGACATACAGCACAAGTACAACCTGCCTGTCTGCCTGGTCACTACTTGGTCACTGCTGAGGTAGATTTTGACTTTGGGAATTTGCTTTGTAGGCCAGTAATTGAAATAAGGGTGATGTTTGTGACTGTCAGTGCAGAAAAAACTGCTCTGTAAGCAGAGAAGTAAGAACTTTGCTTTAGGCTTTGATCTTGCCAGGTATCAGCCACCTTGCAATTTTTATAGAAGAAAATGGGGGGTGGGGATGTTATGAACACTGGTATAAGGTGAGAGCACTGGATGAGAATGCAGATGCTGTACAAATCTAGGGATATTGGTTTTTGACATTGCAGTCCAAGAACTTGGGCACAGAAAAGATCACAGATGGAGAAACTCTGGGGCCATTGACTTTGCAGGATTAGACTTTCCGTCTTTCCCATCTGTAAGCTTATACTTCTTGCCCTAACACTGTGGAGTCTTCCCAGAAGTAGCAGGCTGTTGTCTGTGTGTGCATTGAACTGACTTTGTCTGACTGTTGCCTGCACGCAAAGATGCTGAGGATGCTCTTGCGCTTGTCCTGTTTTGCAGAAGGCATGAGCTGCATGAATAAAGATCATGGCTGTGCCCACATCTGCAGAGAAACGCCCAAGGGAGGAGTTGCCTGTGAATGCCGACCAGGATTTGAACTGTCCAAGAACCAGAGGAGCTGCATTTGTATGCAACATTCTGCATATGCTTATGGTTTCCCAAAGTGAACAATATTGTTCTGTTTGCAGTGATATGGGATTTGGTATGTTATAGCTAAACTGGGATGACACGCCTAAATGGCGTGCATCTGAGTTAAACTAGAATCAGTGGCTTTGCTGGACGCTGTCACACCAGTCTGTTGCTTGCTACGGTGTCTGTAGTATGGGAGCTGCACCGTGGCTCATAATGATAGGAAGTTCAGCTCACTAAGCTCTGCAGTGTTTCAGTCTCAGAGCTCTTCAGGAAAGGGGCATGTTAGGAAAGTGTATTGGATGGTCAGATGGAGACAAAATTGCACCCTGTCTTTCAAAGATGCTGGAAGTACTTGAGATGTAACCTGTGTTTTCTTCCTAGTAACCTGTAATCATGGAAATGGTGGCTGCCAACACACGTGTGATGATACTGATAATGGGCCTATTTGTGGATGTCACCCCAAGTACATCATGCATGTGGATGGGAAAACCTGCCTGGGTCAGTATACAGTGGAGGGAAGTAGTTTTCTGTTGTTGACTAACTCTAGATGTTCCTCATAATAGTATGGGTAGAAAATGTCAGCAAATCCAAAACTGAGAAACCTGCTGGTGCATGAGTGAGTTGATTGGGTCCAGGCAACTTATGCTTCCCTACCTAAGTAGCTGCCTAATACTACTGCAGTCTGTAATTATCACTGGTCCCTTTGAAGCACAAAGCCTGTCACTAACCAAAGAAGATTCCATTCCCCCTAGGATATTTTAAGCTCAGTTTCTTCTACAGCACGAGCCAGAGAGTGTAACCAAGCAGTATGTCTGATAAAACCCAAACTCTGAATTCAATTAAAGGACAATTTTTGCAAGGCAGTTACCCAGTAAAGAAAGCACTTTAAGATTTATAAACTCTTCCGGTCTCTGGAAGAGTTTGCTGTCTGTTGATTGAAATCAAATGCTCAGACGTAACTGGCTGGTCCTTGTATTAGTTCATGATAGATGATGATAGTGTGTCTTAACAGAGCAGTTCATGACAGTTCAATTACTTCTTTCATCTTGTTGCTGTTCACCACATCCGTAGCACATCTTCTGTTTTGTTAAGAATACTGAAGCAAACGGGGTTGTAAGGAAGGAACAAAAACAAAGTATTCTCATGGTTTTGACTGAAAGGTCTTAATGGTTTTCATTATTACTTTATTTTTTTTTAAATTTTATTTCTGCCTCATCAGTCCCGACTGTCTCTGACAATTCAGTGAGCGATGCAGCTGTTCGTGTGTGTACGTGTTGGGTATCAGAAAAAGCTTCTGGTCAGGGCACTTTTACTCATTTGCTTTTTTTTCATGTTCCTTACAGAGCGGGAAGAGGCTGCTGTGGAAATTTCTGAGGGAAACACTACAGCAGGATCTGATGTGGACAAGAGGGTGAAGCGACGGTTGCTTATGGGTAAAAGTGCTTATCCAATATAATTTAGCTGTTTTCTGAAACCTTTTAGATTGAAGAATTGGGGGTTTTTATTGTAACTGTCATAGCTCTGGGATGAATTCTGCCAAAGATGCTCCAGTCCCTTTTAAGGAAATAATATTATTCCATAATGTATAAGAAACATTGTTTGTGACTGTCAGTAGAGGTGTCAGAAACTTGCCCTTGAAGTAGTGTATGTTTCCATGGTTCTGATTCATCATGGGAATGCACTACAATCCCTTCTGTGCTACAGTTTTATCCAAGTGATTGTGGAGGAAGCAGTGTTTTCCCTGCTTCTCTTCATTTGAAAGTATACTTCTGCATGGAAGAGAATTGGGCCCAGAGATGGATTGCACCTAGAAGGATGTGTTAGGATACAAGGCCATCTTATGCTTCGTAGAAATGTTTCCATCTGGCACAGAATGCCAGCCTCTGAGGGCCTGTCACTACTGGGACGTCCCTGTCATGAGAAACAATCACTGTGGTCTCAGGGCAGGTGATTTACTAGATTTTTTGTCATTTGCTACAGAAGTGTCTTGGAGCATGGAGGCTGAGGAAGAAACCCTCCAAACTGTGGGGCTAACTCTGAGCTCCCGAATCCATATTTAGACATCTAAATGAACAGCCTCATTAAAAAAAAAAAAATACGAAAAGCAAAACCATTTCTGTGGAAGGAGGAAGAAAGAGGAGGCACTCTATCTTCACAGCTTCCCAGTATTGGATACGAGATGAGAAACTGGGAGGGAATAAACCAATGAAGGTCTCAAACTTGAGAATAAGTAGTGTATACTTGATGCTGCAGAAAACCAGGAGACAGAGCTAGAAAGAGAGGGTTTCAAAAAGCAGACATGGAAAATGATCTTTGCAGCTCTCTGCATAAATATCTGATGGATAAAATTGCATTTTTCCAGTCAGTGAAAAGGTGCTGAGACTGAATACGAGAGGATGAATGCCGAAGAGCGAGTTATTTCTGCTTAGTTGGATGTGAAGAACTGTGTTGTGGGGGTGTTCGCTAGAAAGATTTGGTGAGGTTTAGACATGGTCTGCCTAGGGGGAGGTTAGAGGAACGTTAGGCTGAGATGGCAGCTGGGTTGCAAGCCTGAAGGAATGCTCAGTGTGTATGCAATCCACTGTGACTGGGAGCAAACGGGTTTAGTAGTGCAGAGTTTAACCAGGTGTCTGAGCATTGGTGGGAAGTGTCAGAGGGTCAGTCAGGGTTAAGCATGGGCATAAGGAGACAGACTGACAGGAGCAGACTCATCATCAAGGAACGGGGATTTGTGTTTGAGGATGAGAGTGTCAAGAGACAGTATGTTAGTTTGCAGTCTCGGTAGAGAAACTGGACATAGCTGAGGCAGGGACTTTGCCAACACATGCATTTACTAGTTGCTCATGTATACTAGACTAAATGTGGTTGAATAGCAGTGTGATTGGAACTGTGCCTTGTATCACATAATGTTTCTTGTTACCATTGTAATATCCTTGAGCAAACCAGCTCTATCTTGTTGGCTAGAAACGTGTGCAGTAAATAACGGTGGCTGTGATCGTACGTGTAAAGATACATCGACCGGAGTTCACTGCAGCTGTCCTGTTGGATTCACACTCCAGTTTGATGGGAAGACATGTAAAGGTGATTTTTTTTTCTTTTAAACTCATGGACACATACATGCCAACACCTTGCTGTAAGGTATTTATCTCCAAAGGTAACCTAGTGTCCAGAGGAAAGCCAGTATGCAATCCGACATAAGAAAGGACTGCAGCCAGGGGCAGACGTGCGGCTTCCATTGCAGCAGGTGCATCATGTGCAGAGAATCTCTGCTGCTCTGCACTCCCCCTCATCACTTCCACCCCTCCTGCCAAGGTAGCCTCGTTGTTCACAGAGAAGGGTCGGTAGGAGCTAATGCAGGTCTGTGGTACAGTAGAGGTCAGTGCTGGGAGAGGTAGGCCTGTAGGTTCTTACAGGCCTACAGTCCCACAGTCTGCGGGTTTACCTACAGCCAGCTGGGTACTAGAGCAGTCTGTAAGTAAATGTCAGTGTGCAAGCAGGGAAGTGTGACTAGAATCACTTATGCTGGTCCAAGCAGATGATTAGAGTACTGGAAAGGAGCAAAGGGGCATTTAGGTTGTATATTAGAATACATTTTCTGGTCATTAGATGTTAAGACTATTCTGCTAGGCAAGACCGATGGAATCCCCATGCCTGAGTCAATTCACGTTAGATAAAGAACTCCTCCTGATGCTGGCATGAAAAGGACAGAGTAGTTCAGGCAGTCTGCTCCGTCTGAGATCTCTGCAGGGCTTAGGAAGAGGAAATGGAGAGGATGCTTAAAAAGCTAAAGCATATTAGAGAGCGTTTAGGGCAGTGTTTCCAAACAGGACTTAGCGAAATGGTCTTTTTGTGACTAGATGTACCCAAGTGTAACTGACAGCAGTATGTTAAATGAAAGCAAGTAACTCTGTCACGGCGTGAACAGGCCAGATCATTCCTAAGAGCTGGATCTGATCTTCCTTAAAATTTGTAGTAGTCTCAGTAGATTTTGTTTCTGGGATTCTCCAACCGGTTGGACGTGGCTGTCTTCTGGATCTGGCGGTGGAAGTATGTTGAATGTACTGTGTTTATTTGCTGAAGCATTTTTTTGTTACAGATATTGATGAGTGCCAGTCCAATAATGGAGGATGCGATCATTTCTGTAAAAACACTGTTGGCAGTTTTGATTGCAGCTGCAGAAAAGGGTTTAAATTATTAACAGATGAGAAGTCCTGTCAAGGTATGTGCACTGGGGAAGCAATAGCAGTAGAAAAAATCAGCATGGCTTGGACATCTTCTACAATGATGAAGTGATAATGGACTCCAGAGTAATTTCCATGCCTTAGCTTTGTTTTTTTCTTTCTGAAACAGCTGTTGAGTTAATACAGTTGGCTTCATACTGTTGTAGGAGGTATGTTTAATGGCACAGTGAACTATTATCTGGAAGTGACAGAGATAGCATCATATGAAAAAGCTCTTCATGAGGATAATGCTTCCCCCTCTCCTATCTTAAAATCGTTTACAGGGAGAAACAGACAATATGTCTCTGTCCATCTTACTGACTCGTTCACTGACTAGATCTGCCTGACTAGTTCATTGAGTGAAATAATTTTTTCTTAATGGGACATTCATATGCCATGAGTTCATTATTTAAAAGAAAAAAGATACAACATTTGACCTATAAAATCATAGGCCTGTAGACAGACTGGAGTCACAATTCCCTAAAACATCATAGAACTGTTTGATTTTTAGGATAACATGGATTTCTCCTGTGAGACATACAAAGCAAATTTGCTTGTCTGTATAATGATTTATACATACAGAGTCAGCAATTCTGTTTAAGCTTCTTAAACACATAAAAATGTAAAGATCAACATTGTCTGTGGTTTTGGAAAAGCTACAGTATGAAACAATGTAAAGCCAATCAGGGAGGTAAATAATTCCATTTCCTGGACAACCAGCTGACATTAATGATTAATTTCAGAAAGCTCAACTAATGACAAAAAATAATTTTCACCTGGAATTTTGGTGCATTCTTATCCTTTTAAAATCAGACAAAGAAAGCTAAGTATTTATATGGAAGAAGCTTAATATAAAACCATGAGATTTTCAAGATAGGGGTTTTTTGGGGCTTTGGCGTACTTCAAGATAACACTTTTGAAACTATCTGGGAGAAAGTAACAGAAGTGATGGGGACAAAAGGAAGATGGAAGTCTTTAAAATACATTAATAAACAAATATTATTTAAAAAAAACCCTATGTAGTGTGTCAATGATGGTGATGTGAACTTTTTAGTACCTTCCAACAGTCTTACAGGGCATGTGTAACGTACTAGCCCAGATGTTTTAGGTACTTTTGATGGTCTAATAAACATTCAGGGCCTCAGAAAGTTATGAGAATTTTACCATTTTATCATTCAATTCACTGAGATTGTGGTTAGGCTATTATACTGTACTTTACAAGAAAGATGTGTGCAAAATTGTTGTAATGCCAAAGAAAACTTTGACTGGAGAAAACAGATATCTTGGCAGCTTTTAGAGACAGACATTGAAGTCAAAATATACAGTATAATGGATCCATGGAAAAATTCACCAAATTATTTTCATCATCTGTCTTCAGGTGTGTCTCGGAGAACAGTGTGATTTTCAGCAGACTTAAATCAGGCATGGTGTTAAAAATGTGGTCTTTGCTTTCATTTATGAGAGAAAAAACAAGGACAGTACTTTGTTTTGTAAATCTATTTCTGCAGACCTTATGTGGACTTTCCTAAAGAAATAGGAGTGTTGTCAGCGTTTTTTTTCCTCTCATGGAAGAGAAATAATTTATTTTAAACATCATGGTTAAAAATGTAGCAGCGGTTTTTGTGTTTGCTAAGAAAACGCTTGTTTGGCAAGCTAATTGATTTCTTAAAAGTTGTCATTTCATTATGTTACATTATTTTCATTAAAAGAATTTGCTTCATTTACATGAATCTGCACATCTCTCTGTCCAACTTTGTTAGCTCATCAGTGCTCCCTTGTCAGGCTGAAAGATGCTGACATGTCCCTTTAAAACTTGCAGACATTGATGAATGCTCATTTGAACGGACGTGCGACCACACGTGCATCAATCATCCAGGCTCATTTGAATGTACTTGTAACAAAGGATATGCGCTCTATGGCTTCACACATTGTGGAGGTGAGTCGTAAGAAGACACTGCAGGCCGTGCTGTTGCCACAGATCTAATTACTGTCTGTGCGAGACACAAGCCCAAGCATATGCAGTAGGCATATAGAGTAAATTTTGCTTTTTGCCATTATAAAGAGACACAGCGAAAGCAGAAATTGATCCTGCTCATTTCTGTCTTTCCTCAAATGATTTTCCCTTCCCACCCTGCATCCAGAAAGCACCTGTGGCTATTAGAACAAACTGACGTGTCTTGCACCTAGATATGAAAGCCGTAATTTGATAGATTTTTCACATACAAAAGTTGCATTGACTTCAGTGAAAAGTCAGTGAAACAGAACTTAAAGAACAAGAAGCTCTGAATGACTTAAAATTACAGTTTTTTAGGTTGCCACTGTGCATATGTCAGATCCTTATGTGATGTGGATTGGAATTTAGCTGATGTAGTACCCCTGGTTTGCATTGGCCAAGATTAATGCTCTTAAATGTTTTACTTCTTTCCTACAAGAAAAGTTCAAGGAAATAGAAAGACGTTCACAGAAGCCCAGTGTGTCAGGTGTGAATATTTCTGTGACAATTTCCAGAATTAAGATGAGCAAACATGAATAACTGCACAATAAATGGAATTAAATCTGTTTATATAAGCTCTAGGCAAGACCTTACTGAGTCCATATGCTTACTTAATTTGAGTAAGACCTATTTATTTCTGAGGCAGAATGAGCACTCTTGAACTCTGCAAAGATAATTACAGGGCTACAGCATCACTCTGTTTTGTCCTGATGAACAGGGGAACCTGTCTGAATGGGGAATAACACTGTTCATGTGTTCTAGTTGCCAAAAGAAGTCTTTTTTCTCATTAATTCCTGTGTTAATTCCATTTCTTTTGGCCATCAACAAGGGAAAGGGAAGTTTTTCTGTTGGCTGCTAAATGTCCCCTTCATATCATACTCCTGTGCTGATGATGTTAATCCTTGTAGCATAGTAAATCCTTAATCTACTGGAAATCTCAGGCTGTGTCAAAGCTGGTAGGGCTACTGAGTGTACACCTTCTGACCTACATGGAAAAAGTCAACAAGTGCACACAGCATCCTAACAAAAGGTTAATGAAAACCACAGATTTGGGCCGATTTTGTGGTATCTTAGACAGAAGTACCAATGCAAGGTGTTCCCTTCTTTTCCATTATTCCTCTGCTGCTCATTCCTACCCCTGCTGTCTCAGTTGTGGTAGTAGCATGTTTTCCCCCTGAAACCAGCTCAGTTTTATAATCTTTTTCACAGCATTTTCTACCAAATTATTACCTATCTAGAGGTGGGGAACAAATGGTTGAGGAGAGCAGTGACATGAACTTGTATTGTCATACAAGTGTACGTAAAGCGTATGTAGAAATGGGTACCCTCAGTTGCACAAACTTTCTGGGACTCACAAGAGATTTCTTGATGGCAGCTTTCTACGTTTATGTAGAAAAAATTGTCATAAGGCTACTGGAGACAAGTGAAGCAGTCATCAGGGTAGATCTAAGAAGCAGAGACACAGAACTTTGCATTTCCCTTTGCTGAAATTCATGAGATTCCTGTCAGCCCACTTTTCCAGCCACTCAAGGTCCCTCTGAATAGCGGCACAACCATCTGGTGTGTCTCAGCCACTCCTCCCAGTTTTGTATCATCTGCGAACTCGCTGAGGGTGAACTCCTGTCCCACCATCGAGGTTTAATGAGGAGGATAAATGGTATTGACCCCTGGGATACACCACTGGTGAATGGTACCAGCTAGCAAGTTGGCACCAGAGGCAGTATGTTGTGGTGTCAGTAGTTTCTCCTCCTGCTGGCATTTACTGGGTGGGACAAGCCCCCAAAATTGGATAACTGGCCAAAAGGGACAGTGGTGATCCAGTGGTGATATTGGCCCACATGGAGTCAAATTGTGTTCCATAGCAGTTGTATGTGCTCAGTGTTCCTGAGCACTTTGGAGGATTGATCAGTACGAATCCTGTCCGTGTCATCTGTCTTTATTCCAAATTAGAAATATTAATTAACCAGACACAGTGCAATGCAGACTTGATTTGGTTTCCTTTTCCTTGTGTTAAGGAGATACCTAACATCTCTCCTATGACAACATTCAATCAATTTTAATATTTATCAAGGGACTTCCCTGAAAACAAAACTATTTCAAGGTGGGTGTCCAGATAACATTCCTAAAATCTTTTCCAAACCCAACAAAGTAGTATCTGTGTAGATGCTTACCTACTGGAGTTAGAGAACTTCGTCAAGAGTAACTTTGTAAAAGTATTTTTAACCTTTCCTCCGTAGATATTAATGAATGTAGCGTCAACAATGGTGGTTGCCAGCAGCTGTGTGTGAACACTCTGGGAGACTACGAATGCCTGTGTCACTCTAACTACAAATTACACTGGAATAAAAAGGATTGTGTTGGTAAGGTGCTTGGTAAACACATTTCTATTGCTGATGTGTCTGATGGCCATGTGGTTGTAGTAAAATCTGAAAATCTTAATCTCTGCAGCTAAGTGGTATGAGTTATTGTTCCTGTTATTCCACTTTTCAGTCAGGTTTCATGGTACTGATGTTGAAGCTGGTTAAAAGCAAAAAAAAAAAAAAAACACCAAAAAACAGGAGATACTTTGAGGCATTTTGATGCTTTCTTTCCTGTGCTTTTATCTAGCTCATTCTTCTATTTACTTTTGTTTCCCTGCATGAGAAGGTTTGATAATGATAGCTTTACCTGAAAGGAAATTACTTCTGTTGTGTGATCCTCAGTGATTTTATTTTGCTTTGATTTTCTGTCTAAACAGCATATTAATTGCATGGGTGCTCTCACGTACCAGGTACAAAAGCAGCTGCGTGCTGATTTATTAGTAGAGTGTATGTAGATATTTTGCTTCTCCTTGTGAGTATTTGTTTTATCCTATTTAGAGGTAAAGGGTCCCTTGCCTGATAATGTGTCACCCAAGGTATTGCTGCACTGCATTAAGAGTGGTGGGAGCGATAGATGCTTCTTAAGCTGCTCTTCGGACGTCCAGGTATTTTCTGGTAAGTCGAAAACAACAAAACCATACATATGATTCTGTAGAGAGTGTTAAGAGTAGCAAACCTCCTAACCCTCACGGAAGCCCCAAGAGGTAGACTATCAACAGGGACCTTTCCTCTTTCACTATAGATAAAGGTCTAGGTCCCTGCCAGTGTCCCAAGAATGCCCCCCTTTCCTTGTCTTTTATAATCACTCTACCCTTAGATTCCCCTCTCATGGCAACTGTCTTTTTGATGCTGGGGAGGACAGGGCAGAATTCTCTGTGCTCCTTGGGCCATTCCTTAATTGGCCCTGAGAGCCGCTGCTGAATGGGGTGAAGGCATTCCAGCCCTGCGTGGGGTCTGAGATTTTGCCCGCGCAGCCCCTCCACCCCACAGGACACAGCACGCAGACTTGGCCGGTGCTCATGGGAGAGATGTTGCATTTTCTTCCTGAACCCTTTAAATAGCTTAAGAAGAGACAAGCTCCAATGTGGAGTATTTTATGAACGACATTGTTAAAAAAGGTGAAGATGCTGCTGCCAGTCAACATATTAAAAATGTCTTTTGTACTACAGGAGTCTTCTCTCTGTGCACAGTGCCTGTGTCTTTACTGTCTGTCTGTATGATCTGTCTGTTAGGAACACAAGATGCCTACACCCTCACCTGTGGCAGGTCATCTCAGCTTAAGAAAAAGCAGCAGAATACAAATGCATCCAGCTGGCTGGGTAACCACTAGATTTACTGTTGCATGATTTGACTGATTTCTCTTAATACTTAACTGTGAAATAAGGATGTTTCTGTTAACTTTCTATCTTCTCTGCATTCCTTCTTTTCCTCTGTTTTTTTCTTCCTTGTGATTGCAGTTCATGATTACAGCAGGAAATTCCCATTGTACTGCTTCTTCATCATCAATCAAACTAAGACTTGAAAATAAGAAAAGAGAAAAAAATCAGTAGTGAAATAAACAGCTAGGCCTGGAGTGTCATGCCTCTTTTTAGACATCTGAACTGGACAGTGTTGGCAGCATACTGTATGTTTAGGTTGAGCTGCTGGACAGTAAAGTTTAGAAAGCCTTTAAAGCTAAACATGTAAGAGGTGCTGTTTTATATAGACATAAATTATCTTCTGAATTGGTTGGCAGTATCTCCTTCAATTTCAGCTAACCTTTATTTATTTACCCCACAACAGATCTGGATTTGATGTCATTATTTTTTTCTTTTTTCTTTCTTTTTTCTTTTTTTTTTTTAATAAAATCTATCACACTTTGTTTCAATTCCAGTTGTGAACCAGCTTCACTAGAGGAGGAAGTTGGAATCTCTTTAGGTTTTCTGTCATGACTGCTTTTGAACTTCACATCAGCTTTTTTTTTATGTCATCATTATGATGTCACATTAGGGTTATCTAAATTTTCTATTTCTTTTCTAAAATAACATGTCATTGTTTCTTCCTGAAGATACTTCAGCCATCAAGATAAGTGTAACCTTTAAATTAAATGAAGGAAAATGTAGTTTGAAAAAGACTGAGATGTTTCAAGAAGGTCTGGAACAGATGATACCAGGTATGAATATAAAAATGCAGGTAAGCAGGTTAGAGCCACAGCTCAGGAGTTATTAATTGTTTTCCTGATAGGAAGTGCACCATAAGCAAAGCATAGAGGATTGCAAACTTGCTGCCCTTCACTGACCTCATGTATCCCTCTTTCCCAGTCATGATAGTTGCAGTAGGTATTTCAGATCACAGGACTTTCCTGTGACAACCCTAGGCTCTTGCTAGGAAAGCCATCCTCCTTTTTTGTTTATAGCACTGCCAATAACTTCTCAGTAAAATTAACCATACTTTTTGCTCTTTTGATTTCTTCCTTTCCTTTCTATGCCTTCTTTCCTTTCTTTCCTTCCTCACCTGTTCCTTACTGTCTGATGCCACAGTGAAGAACCTCCCAGCCTTTTGTGCTGAGTCTTCTTGCCAAAGGGTTATTCCTCATTTCTCATCTTCCTTTTATACTTCATCAGCCCCAGATGGACACAGTGAGGTCAGCTCTTCCATCTGTTCCAAGGCAGAAAGTATAGCCTAGGAATTGATAAAGTCAGCAGAAAAGGAGGAGGAGTACATTTCAAAAAAAGAAAAAAAAAAAGGAGCTGGGGGAAGAGGTCACTGAACAATATGATGAATCAGCATTTCAGTTTGTCCTTAGAAGGGTGACAGTGAGAAACTATACTAGATGCTCAGTGAAGAGTGTTACGCTCCAGAACCAAAGCTTATTCCGGGTGTTTCCTTTAACTAAATCTTATTTCCTCACAGACCGTGAAAATGGTCTCCAAATGTCCTGTGTATGCAGCCACTACTTAATTTAAACACCAGTATAAACTAACACGTGTTTTACGTGCTTCATATGAGTGCAATGTTTTTTCTCCCAAGTAGGCTGCCTGGTGCAGGCAGTGCCATGGTTTAGGTGCTTTGCACAGTGCAACAGCAGTTCATTAGGGCCTGCTACCAAGGCCCAGGCGAGGGGGGCTGAGCACTGCAGCCAAGGTCACATCCTGGCAGTGAATCGTGCCTCGCACACTGTCTAGGGCCAGAGCCTCAGCTTGACAGTACTTCTGTGGGTGCACTGGAGCCATGATTCTACATGAGGGTGCACCAGCTGAGAAACTGGCCAAACTGTTTGTTTACTGGGTTGTGGAGTCAATCATTTGTTCCCCTTTAACTCTTCATGACAACACACGCACCGATCACTGGTGGATGTTCAATAACGTAGCCGGCCAAGCTTTTGCTTCCTTTAATTTTGTTCATACAGAAAGACATAATTCAGTAATGGAGCGCTTCCACTATGTAAACCTAACATGCAGCTCTGCCAAGAAAGTTCATGGAGCCCTCAGTAGACTGACAGCGACTAAAGACATTTTTATCACTGTGGACTTTGAGCTGGAAACGAGCCGAAAGGAGGTTACAGGTTGGTTGGAAAATAATCCAAGGTGCGGTTTGACGCTTCTTGCTGTTTGCTCCTTAATTTCTGTATTCTTCACTTCTACCTGTGTGCAAAATGGTAATAAAAAGTATCTCCTGTTTTGAAAATTAATTTTACTGCTTAAAAAAGAGTGAGGAATGGAGATAGTTTCGAAGATCAAAGAGTTGCCCAGAGATTAAAGTCTTGTGGTCTGACTAATTTTCTTCTAGCCTGCTGGTGGTGTCCTTAAGGATTTCAGATGCGTTCATAGAAGTTGCCTTCTCAGTGATTTGTATTGGTTGGTCTTTTGTGAATGGTCACTTATAGCAGCTTTCACTCCTGATACTTTTCAGACACGTGTGATGTGCGCTGTGCTCGGAAAAAGACCGAAAAGAGGTTCCGTAAAACCATTCGAACCTTACGGAAGACAGTGAGCAGGGACCAGTTCCGCGTTCGCGTCTCTGGCATGGACCACGAAGTGGCCAGGAAGTCTCTCAAGCTATCAGAGCCACAGCAGTCTTGTGGTGTAGGACAGCTGCATGTGGGTAACAGATGTGGTGAGTAAATGTAAATTAGGAACAAACCATCATGTGTGTTTTACTGTTGGGTTCAGGTCTGGTGAGCTTGGGGGGATCGCGGGATGCTTCTCCAGTAGAGAGGAGGGCTGTGTGTGCAGAAGTAGGGGTTACTGTTTGTGCTACTGAGATGTGCCCCTCTGTGTATGTGTTGTTGGCAGTTGCTGTGCTACAGAGCAGAATAAAGGCTCAGTGCACTGCACTTTGTTACTGTAGGCAGTGCATCAGCTATAAACTCAAAGGCAGGCAACGTGAGAGTAACATCAGGCACCAATGACCTTGACATCACCAGTGTTATTTTTAAGATTATGTTTAATATCTAGTGTAACACTATGTTTCTAGAATTGGGAACATTTCATCTCTCCCTGGTTCCAAAGAGAAGGCTGAGCAAAATTTGATACAGTCACATTCTCTTTGCTGATTAAGCTCTGAGTCCCTGAGAATCTTCATGACAGAGTTACAAATTCATGGAGAATAGGGTTTTATAGGCCAGTACTGAGAAAAATCTTAATTATCATGGCACTGGAGAGCACCACCATAATGCAGCCCATAATAAATGCTTCCAAAGCACAAAAGTTAAGGAGAGGGGTCAGATGTTATCTTAGCAGGGGCCTAACAACCATGACGGCTCATTCAGGCTGCATAGGGTAGGCAGCATGTAGGTGGTTTTGTGAATCAGCAAGCCTTTAAAATGCTTGTCAGATTGAATTAGCACGTCTTCCAGCAGCAGCCCATTCAGCCTCAAAGTAGATTTTTCAATCTAGTTTTGCTGACTCTGGAAAAACTTGTACTTACAGAATAGAAAAATGAATTGGTGTTGTTTAAAACATCTGTGCAAACAAGCACACTAAGGAATTACTCAAGAATTCTGTCAGAAAAAGCTGTAAGGTAGTGGTTGTGGGGTATTTTTTGTAACATTGTAAGAAGTTTGAAAAACTTTGGAAAGCTCACCAAGATGAGTTTACATGGATGTGTTCAAGCTGTTGGGTTGGATGCTGGAGGAAGGCTTTGAAAAGCTCTGTCCATTGTAGAGAGCACAGTATGCTTTCAAGCCATTTGTGATTTCATCTGGAAAAACCAGCAATGAGTAAGCTAAAAATACTGTAGGCAGAGAAGGCAGTGTGAGTTACAGTTATGAACTGGATCAACAAAGAATTGGGTTTTTTTTGGTAGGTGCAGAACCAGTTAAATTTCTCATTACAAATGAACAGCTTACCTGAGATTTCTGTGCTAGTTCAGAGAGAAAGGAGGCTTTTGGAGAATGCCTTGAAAACTCTTCAATATGGTGAGAACAATTAGTGTGCCTGTGGTTAAAACAGAGGCACTGAGCATTTGAAGACAAATGTTTTGAAGAACAACTTGTAAAAGTAAAGCCTCTTCTGTTGCTGAATTGCCACACTTTGCTCTGGACGTCTTAACGGGTGGTGCTGTGAGCAGTGGAACTGGTAAGCTGTGACTGCCTGTGGGTCTCGTGCCTTAGGGTTCAGTTTGTTGTGCCTAAAAAGGTGCTATTGCTAAATGAATCTTCCTTTCTTCAACTGAAGTAATCAGACCATATCCTTGCCTAGATTTGCTGTGATCAAGCAGGAGCAACCTGGTCTAGTGGAAGGTGTCCCTGCCCATGGCAGGGGGGTTGGAACTAGATGATCTTTAAGGTCCCTTCCAACCCAAACCATTCTATGATTCGATGACTCTATGAGATGGAACTTGCACCACAGCCTTTTACTTGCATGGATGCTAAGAAGGTCTCTCTCCTCCACTTGCATGTTCCCCACTTACTTACATTAAACATACAGAAACTTAATGTCTGTGAAACCTCTCTGCGTCCTTTGTAAAATTGCTGGAAAAGTTCAACAGTTGCTGCGGGGACATACCAGTGCACACAGAGTCAGTGCTGTTACATACGCCTCATTTCCTTAAGAAAGCTGATGGTCCCAGTGTGTAGGGTGAAGGCAGCACTGGGCAGCAGTGGCTGCTGCTGCTTTGACTGCCAGTCAGAAGGAGTTAAGAAGTGGGCCAAGAAGAGAATGGAGTGGGAACAGTGTGGAAAAAGAGGAAGTTAGCTCAGGGGTGTGTGTGGCACCAGGGGAGGGTTGTTTTGTTTTGATCCAGTTGTTTTGCAGAGCTGCTGAGAACTTCTGGACAGGATTGAGGCCCTGCTTATCTAGGCATGCTAATAATTCTGGGGATAAAGTGACTCCGTAGCAAGAGATGCCAGGTCAGCAGGTGGATTCAGTGCAGGTAGTGGGGGTGGTCTCTGGACAGGTGAAGAACTTTGCCAAAGGAATTTTGGTCAGTCTGACCAGAGGAGCAGGAAGCAGTGAGGAAACACAGTGAGGCTAGAGACTCACAGGTCTTCTGTGCTGCAGATAGTGAGTGAAGTGCGGGTTTCAGTTAATTGTTTTCCAGTACGTTTTTTAAAACAAAATACCTGGAAAATGGCTATGTTAGATATGGTTTTATTGATTCAGTGTTATACTGGCCCTCTTCCTGTGGTAGATGACTTCTGAGCAGTGTGAGAGAGATCAAGTCCAGCCCCTGCTCTGACAGTTTTCCTTGCCTACCTGGCCTGCAATCGCAGCGCGATGCACACTTTGCTTGGTTTCACACTCTTGGTGAGACAGTGCTTTTTCTGACCTTCCTGTCTTAAGTCTTACTCTCTGTCCGCAGTGGGGCGTAGCACAGAACAAAAGCTCCAGAAAGGCTCCAGGAGAAGATTAGATGTCATTTCCAACACATTTCATCATTCTTAATATGCTGAATGGTTGCATGTGTATGTCTGCTGTTCTTAAGTAGCTGTGATGGTAAAAGGGAATTCACTGCTGATTCCAAAGGGTAGTGTATTTTCTTTCAAGCTTGCTGTTTAACATACGGTTATTTGGGATTTTCTGATGCTTCAGAGGTTCAAGTGTGGCATTTGTCTACCTGTTACGTGCGAGCTCTGTATCCATGAGTAAGCATACTTAGCATTGGCTCACGTTGATTATTTCCATGAAGTCCTGTGATTGGCTTCCAAGGAACAATCAGCAGTAGGTCTTTGCTAATGTGTATCACAGGAAATGCATACACCTTCATCAGCCTTCCCAGAGAACTGGATTCTCATAGCAGAGTGGGATCTTTCCACACTGAAGTGAATCTTGCGAGAACGTGTATTTGAATGACAGTGCTTCAAGACTGGATGAACTATCTGAGGATGCTGGAAATGCTATGTGCTTCTTCAAGGGGGGATGGTTTGTCCCGAGGAGAATGCAGTTTACTTCTCTAACCTGGCTACAAGTATTCGTTCTCCAGTATGAGCTAGGCTTTAGACAGATTTATCAGCCAAAGACCAACTGTTTAAAAACTAGAAATTCCATATCAGAAATTGATTTACCAAAAACCTCCATATTGAATGAGAAGTTGGTATCTACTGTAACCCTTTTTCCCCCAGGCACTTTTCACTGAAGGAGAAACAAGCAATTTAGCTGCTTTTTCCGTTACATAAAACTCTGCCATACCTTGATCACATCCCATGGAGCTGAAAGTACACCTTGGCTGTTCCATTTGGTATTTTTTGTGTTGGATACACCAATACTTTAAGAGATGAAAGGAGGCAATGAAAAGTACCATTCCCTGAAATTGCTGGGTAAAAGGACATGTGAGCATGCTCTTGCTGCTTGGTAGTCTCAAGTGGGTTCATCCAAAGACCTGTCACTCCTGCGAACAGCAAGCCTGAGCAGCGCTGGTATAAGCACTGCTCTGATGTACATGTTGAGCAGCTTTATTTCGTGTGGGAGGTGTTGATGCATTTCATTGCTCAGCATTCAGCAGTTTTGTCCCCTTAGTTTAGAGGATACAAATAAAATATTAACATTTCACACAGAATGAGGAACCGCATTTCGAAGTTTAGATGTGGTATGATACTGGCATTATAAAAGTATGAGAGAGAGATTTAAAGAGAAAAGGAAAATGCTGCTGCCTCTGCAGTTGTTAACACTTAGTAGTTGTGTTACACAAGAGAACTGTATGTTGCATTTTTTTACAATTTTATAAAAATCTGACAAGAAGAAATGGATTATCAAATGGGAGAAAGAGTGCTCTTTCTGCCAACCTGCTTGCTCTGACAATCAGAGATTTAAGACGAATCCTCAGGATGTGTGACCATCTCATGTGACCTAAATGAGTGAACCACTAAGACACAATAACTTAAAGGATGCCGCTTTAGAATTGATTTGTGTCTGTTGGTAATTTTCCTTATAAAGTCAAGGCATCATTCTTTAGGAAAATGGTGAATTGGTGGATCATGACCTCCTTTATGAGGTTCACCTTCTCAGCCACTGAGATACTACAGCATTTGTCTGTAGGAGCAAATGCTCAAAGGCTAATGTGTTGAAAAGAGGGGAAGAGCCTTTAAATGTCTTTGTAACTGTTAATCCTGGTTCCCTGTGGGCCCCTCCCCCCTTCTTTTCTTCTTGTTTTTGCATAAGAAAAGCTATCACGGGTGTTTTTTCTCTTTCTCTCTCTAGAACAGCTGCATGAGATTCAAGACCGGGTTTTTAATGGGCATTGAAGACAAAGACAGTGGCTTCAGAAATGAAGTCTACTGGAGGCAATTGGTTCTTTTGTTCATTTGGAGAAAAACAATCAGGTTTCCAAAAAAAGAGCAAAGCCAGCCAGTGGAATTCTGATTTAATGTCATTATTTGCAAATCTTCAGATCTTGTTTTGGCTGGGTATTTCCCATCTGTCAGGAAGGGCCACGCGGTTTCTAGTTTTGTGAAATGAAGCTCAAACTTTTTCAGTTTCAGTTAAACAAATGACAGGATAAGTTTGAACTTAGAGGCAGTTCTTGTTTGGTTGTTTTTTTGTTTTTATTTTGGGGTTTGGTGGGGTTTTTTTTTGAGGGTTCATTTGTATCATCCTGATTTCATGCACAGTCCTATGAATTTCCATGGGATCATTTCTGTGTTGAAATGATGTTCTTATAATTAATGTTCCTATAATTGAACCTAACACCAAGTTTGTTTGTTGCTAAATTTGGCCCTGGTGAGTGCTGTGAGTTTCTGAACAGGCTTTCCTCATTACCCCTGCTCTTTGCAGGGCTAATGAGGAAAGGCTAGATGGGCGGCCTGTGTTTAGAACATCTTTAGGTGGAAGATGGGAAGGATCTGGGAGCAATTTACAGCAAATGTGTTTCTGGATCAAAATGTCTGGACACTGTACCACTTTGAAAAGCTTGGTTTGATGTAGTCTCTAATATATGAAGAAACTGAGGCATAAAAGCTTGGGCATCACTTGGAGTAATTGGAATGTTTGCAATGGATAATGAGCATTTTGTTAACGTGTAAATAGCTAAATCTGCATCTGTATGTATTAGTCTCTTTTCTCATATGCACATAAGATCTATTAAGGCTTGAAATATTTGGTGCAAGTCATAGAATCATAGAATCGTTGGGGTTGGAAGGGACCTTAAAGATCATTTAGTCCCCCCCCCCCTGCCATGGGCAGGGACCCCTTCCACTAGACCAGGTTGCTCAAAGCCTCATCCAGCCTGGCCTTGAACACTTCCAGGGATGGGGCATCCACAGTTTCTCTGGGCAACCTGTTCCAGTGCTTCACCACCCTCTCCATGAAGAACTTCTTCCTGATATCTAATCTAAACCTACCCACTTTCAATTTAAACCCATTACCCCTTGTCCTGTCACTACAGGCCCTTGTAAAAGGTCCCCTCCCAGCTTCCGTGTAGGCCCCTTCAGGTACTGGAAGCTGAAATAAGGTCTTCCCAGAGTCTTCTTTTCTCCAGGCTGAACAAGTGCAGTTATCTCAGCTTTTTATCATAAGAGAGGTGCTCCAGCCCTCTGAGCATCATCGTGGCCCAAGAAGTCTCAGAAGTCATAGTGAGGGAAAGACAAGGTTATGCATTCTTCTAGGCAGTGAAATATTTAAAGAGTTTTCCCAGTCTTTGTATTTTACATACTTCATAAACATAGTCCAAAGTTGCTTGCTTTTTTCAAGTCTTAGTGATTCCAAAATGAGCATGGGTGGTTAACACCCGTGAGAATAAGGCTCATTTTTGGATGTGGTAACATCAGATAGAATGTGTGTGGAGTACCCTCATAGGCCTATCCATCTAGGCCTAGTCTCTCCAGTTCTTTGAGGCAGCACCACATATGCTGCTTCATAGACCAGTGACCCCCATTGCAAAAGCATTGCTCCCCTCGCCTGCTCTGTCCTGGAAGGGCCACCACACGCTGGGGCTGTCGTAATGATGTGCAGTGATTTCTGAGCAGAGTGGCCAGCCCCTTCTTACAACGGTGATGGTCTCTGTGAACATAAACTGCATGGACCCACAGAACAAGCCCATTGCTCATCTAGCTGGACTTCTCTGTCAGCCTGGGTTGTCTCCAGCCATCTGCCGTTGCCCAAACAAATATTCTTATTTTGAAGTACTAGTTCGTACTGAAGGAGCCGGGTAGTCATTACATGGCTCTATGTCCATGTTGGGTAAGCCTGGCCTCTGTCCTCCCACTTGATCCTTTTCTCTCTCCCAGCTAGTTCTCAGCTATAACCACCACACTATACACAGCTCTTTTCAGCTGGTTTTGCACACTCCAGTGTGCACACTCCACACTTACAGTGGTGGTAGCTAGTTGGACTTGGTTTTTTACTTTTTTTCTTCTTGTTGCCACCTTTTAGGAAAGTCAAAATGAAATACTTGAATCGATTGGTTTAGATCAAATAGAATAATTTTGGTTTGGCCCAGGTTGATTTTACACAGTTCCTGCCTTTCACTGTCTCAGCCCTGTGCTGCTTCTGTGGGCACTGCACAGGCGTAGCCTACCATCCTACAGACCTGCCGTGGGGCTGCCTGTGGGCAGCTGCTGCGAGGGGAAGTCGGGAGGGAAATGGGGCCTGAAGCAGCTCCCATGCAGCTGAATGGACCTTGGATTAACACGAGCAAAGGTGTAACAAAATGTCAGCCTTTTTTCATTACGCAGAAACTGCCAAATTGCAGAAGTGCTGACAGGTGGTCAGCACCAATAGCTGTGGTGTCACCTTGCACTTCAGCTAGTAGTCTGGCTGCTGACCACCTGCTTTGGCTTTGAACCCACAGAAGCAAAATGTCAGTAACCTGGTATTTTTTTCTTGTTGCTAGTTAGCTGACGTGTGGGAGTGTACTATCATAGGGAATGAGAATGTTGTGGTTTATGCCCTAAGAAAACAGGAAAAGGAAGGACAAATAACTTGTGATTCTTGCCCCAGTTCTCAGAATCATGGAAACTGAAAATTAGGTGGAGCTCACGGTGTGTCTCAATGTGGAGGGAAGGCAGAGAAACACACCAGCTGCTGCTTCTGCTACATCTTTTTCTTGCTGTCAGAGTTCCATTGTGGGATGTCCGTGTGTTGAGGATCTCGGTGATGTCTGAGGACATCTTTTTAAGTTCTCTTCCTTAATGCAATTTTTCAAAAATTAGGTACTTTGCTGAAATGTCCTCAAAGATTTAGATTAACTCAGTTTAATTTCAGAGGGAGCTCTGCAATTTTACAACATGCCATTTCAAGGCAAAGGTGCAGATGATAAAATTGTCAAGGCAGATCTGATGGGATAACGTCTCAAATGTAACATTTCCACAGAAACGGTGGGTTTGGTTCTTGCCTGGGGCAGGTTGCCTTTGAGCTCTGTTAGCCGACCTACGGTTGTGCTGGACTCTGAGCTAGTTCAGGATCCTTGAAGTACAGTTTTAAAGTTGAATTTGTATGGCTTTACATGTGTCAGTGTAAAGTAGTATTCTGTTCAAAACAGACATACACAGCCCCAATGCAAAAAAACCCCAAGTAACTCCAAACTTGACAGGATTAAAATGAAGGGAAAAGACATGTTATGGGGAGATAGCAGAGGATAGATAGCCTCTATTGAGGCCACTCAGAGTACTGATTTTTCAGAGCCATAGAGTTTTTTGAGGGAAGGAGATTTTCTCTGGTCTGTACTTTTTTTTTCTGGGTTTCTGAAGTCAGTAGCCACTTCTCAAAATTACCTTTACTAACCTTGATTGTCTTCCCTTGTCTTGGAATTGTAAATAGTGCTTTTTCCTTACCTTATTAGGAGTGCTGCAATGAAAGCCTTAATTCATTCGTGTTTGTTGAGTTGCACAAGAGTACAGAGATGAGTGTTCTGTAGGAATGTTTATAAAATGAAGAAAGGCTTGAAAAGTGTGGAAGCAGATGAATGTGTGTCCTTATGAGAGCAGAAGTGATGTGTGGTGGAAAAAGTTAGAACCGAGAGCTAAGATTTCCTCACTAGCTTTCATTGATAAGCTACAGAGCATTGCTTAAACCGCTGTATTTTATTTTTAAGCTAAGGAGGAACATTCACTATTCCACTCAGTGTATCATCCATAAACAAATTTTTCATCATTGATCATGACCGGTAGTTAATGCTCTGCTTGTTGTTTGTCATATATCCTGAAATGAAGCCAAGGCCAATTTAACTTCCTAACAAAACAGCTATTCACAGAGTGATTTATTTGAGCTATAAACCAAAACTAACAGTTTATTATCGTAACAGGTCTTTAAAAGGACAGAATTTTTCAACACAGCTGAACAACTGCAACAGTATTTTGTGCCTTTCCAGAGCAGTGTGATTATTAAATACTGGCACTGAAGCCACTACTTTTGTGAAAAAATTGAAAATCAGTGTTTTTCAAATATTGCTGGGCTTGTTAGATAATACTGTGGTGTGTGTTTAAGTAAAGTGAGTCATATTGAGGTAGTGCTATCTAGGTACCCTACAGAACAGAGCATTCCAGTGTACACATAATAAGTATCTAAGATCCAGCATCAGAAGAATGACAAGAGTATTTCTGCTTTAAAAATCTTTGAGGCACACATAATGTTTAGTTTAGTGAATTTGCACAAATACTTGTTGTGCTCAATGTTTTCACACAATTCAGTAACACCAATGGTTATGAAATATGAATATTCAATAATATTAAGATTAAAATACTTGTAGAAATTGGAATTATATTTTTGGCATCTTAGGTTCAGGACTAAATTATTTCTTTTGGGTGGAGTCCAAGAGTTCTTTATCTAGAAAGAGGAGATAATCACTATGTAATTGCACTGTACAGATGAACAGAGAGTACTGGACAGGCCTAGTGTCCAGTGTAGCTTTGCAACAAAGCGTGACATCCATTCCAACTCACAGAAGAGCTCACCAGCACCAGAGGTTACCAGTATCTGTTTTCAGTTTTACAGGGTACGTTGGATGTATTAAGTTCTGCCTGTCACTAGCATTCCATTCAGAAACCCTGGCTCCTGCCTCCCAAGTAAAGAGGAGAGCAGTTTCATGTGGGGTTTCAGGACCTGTGCAGGCTCACTAACATACCTGCACCTATAACGTGCAGGTTGAAGCAAGTTTGTTCTTCCTCTTCTAGATCAGTGCTCACCAGGTGAATATTCTCCTGATGGCTTCAAGCCCTGTTTGCCATGTCCCCTTGGAACATACCAGCCTGAAGCTGGGAGAGTGTCCTGCTTTCCCTGCGGAGGAGGTCTGACAACAAGGCATAGCAGTGCATCCTTGTTTCAGGACTGTGAGACCAAAGGTAAGGTCAAGATTTATTTTATGAACTGCATTGCTCTGAGGCAAAAGTAACTGCTGGTGCTACAAGTGGTGCGTTCAAAGAAGGGTCATTCTCCTTTCAAGGGGTCTCATAGGTGGCTGGCCTGGCCACAAGGAAACTCAATAAAGCCTCAATTCTTTTTATAACTGATTCTTATGCAAGACTTGAGAAGGGGTTGGGAGATAATGGAAGTTGGTCGCTGATCTGTGAAAAGTCATAAAGGAACAGCAGGGAGGAAAAAAGTCTCAAGAAAAAAATCAAGACCAGTATGCCTTTAGTGACATTGGGTTTGAGCACAGCAGCAACATGAAAATGTGAAGGAGAGAATTGAAGTCCTGGAGGATAAGTAAGAAAATAGTTTATTTTATATTCATAATGAAAAACTGGCTTGGATGCTTTGGGATATACTTTAAAAACTAGCATTCAGCTTGACCCTGCAGTACCTCAGACAACCCTCTAAACTTGGGCACAGTGGGGCTGACCTGCTCCCAAGGTTTTTCTCACAGGAATGAAAATCACGTGGGGATCATATCTTTAAAAATTAAGGAATTTTGTTAGCATCTTAGTTATCTAACATACAGAAAGCTGAAAGACAGCTATGAAGTTGCCTTTGAAAATGCTGAAAAAATGTGTCCATGGAGAGAGATGAATTGTTAATCAGTATAATGGTTTGTTCAGTGTCTTAAAAGCACGGACAAAAGAACATCACTTGTATCAAAATCACTTGACTGAGAAGTGTTAACAGAAAAATCTACTGCAGCAAAGTAGAAATAAGGCATAGAAATAAGGTCCTGATGCAAACATTTGGTAGTTGTTTGGATTAAGAGATTCTCTAGTGTCAGTTAAGATATGTTTACTACTGAGAATTGCAACATAATAGAAGAATTTTGCAGTATGGTTGAAGAATTGATATTACTGGTAATAATGTGACAGCTAATAGATTTCTTCAGTGAAGAAATCAATGAATCCACAAATGCTGTAGCTTCATACTTAATTTTGCAAAGTTAAGGCAGTAAAAAAACTATGTTAAAAACCTTGGATCAAGATAAGAGGAATGGATTTCAGTTTTCTTTAACATAAACAAAAACAGGTCTATAAATGAGGTTCAGCTCTCAAATTAGAGTGGAGATTAAAGGAATTTTTTGTATTAACTGGAATGAAGAGCTCAGGAATTTGCATGTGGAAGAGGCCACACGAGACATGAAATCACAGATGCAAGAACTATTTGGAACTTGTGTCTGAAACATTTAGATTGGGGGGTGGAGTATGCAGGAAGGACTCCAGACTGAGCTAGCTTACAAAGCTCAGCACTTGGGAGTAAGCAGAGCTTAAAAGGAATAGAAAAAAGGGACTGTGCAGCACAGAAAACTACATTTGAAAGGCAAGGTAGTAAATTATTTTGTTGTTGAACTGGGAGAGATAAACTTGACAGATTAGGTAAAAGGAATAGGAATAGGTTTTAATTTGCTTCTAGTCCCACAGGTTAAAAGGGTAAGCAAAAAGAAGCAAGGTGATGATGGAGTTAAGAGCAGAGAAAGTATATGGCTGGTCCTCTTGACTGCTTTCTGCCAGGTTTCAGTACAGATGGTGATGGGCGTAGGTGCAGATACAAAATAGCTGAGCAAAATCAAATTAAAAGAAGCATATTAGAGATGTAAGCAGAGGTGTTTGGGGTCCAATATTCTCAGATTTCAATGAGAGAAGAAAATCTTCCTGTCTGCATGCAGGGAACTAGGGAAAAAAGTTGCATGTGTGCTAGAAAGGATTTTTCCCCTTTGTATGTCTATCTCGTATCTAAATTTTTTATAAAATCTATTCTGTTTGTGAAAGAGTGATGGTCTGTCTTTGGTGATGCCTGGTGAGGGCTATTCCTTATATGTCTAGCTAACCTGATGTTTTGTGTGACATGATGAGATAAAGCAGCAGCAAATCTGATGGAGGTGGCTGTACCCTGGGTCCTGGCCTGTTGTTTCAAGACAGTGTGCGATCCTGAGAGGTGGTGACAATATACCAGTCACTAATATCGATGCAATGTACCTCTTGTAGAGAGCCAGTCTTTCACCTCTGCTTGTGGTCAGGTGATCACAGGGGTATACTAGATTGCAGCAGCAGGGCACATGCTGTTTGGCATAAGCTGGCAAGAAAGAAAGGTTTACTTATTATTCCCACATACAGTTCATCCTCCATGTCAAATGTCAGTGGCTAGATCACTTGGTAACACACTGTTCTGCTCAGTGTCCTGCTTACAAAATGATGGTGGTTAGACTCACTCCCCCATACCTTTTATTACTGCTTCCACACAGAACTGCTCTATAGTGTTACAATGGGGATTTTTGAACTTGCACAAAGTGACCTGATAAAGCAGAGGTAGCTGAACAGATTATAGTTATTTACCCTCATAGTTTACTAATATGACATTTCAGTTTTTGAAATGATAACGAGTCCTATGAAAATACATAGTTCTATGTGCTAATTCATGTTCTAATGTGCTAGTGCCACTTTTTTAACCATGCTATAATTACTGTCCAGTTCAGTGTTCTCCTGGCCATTTTTATAATACCACAACTCATCGGTGTATTCGCTGCATGGTTGGGACATATCAGCCTGAGTTTGGACAGAATTACTGCATTTCATGCCCTGGAAATACCACTACTGATTTTGATGGGTCAACAAATATAACACAGTGCAAAAGTAAGTACAGCAAGATGGTTTTGATGATCTGTTACAAATGAAAAGACTGGTCCATTAATATTCAGAGTGGCCCTAAGGGCACCATGTAGCTTTGCTTCAGGAAGCTTGGAGAGAAGGTGTTGCTCCTCTTTTGCTGCCTGCCTGCAGTTCATCCCACATGGCTGAGGTCCATAAGAGACCATTTCTGCAGGCTGGTTCCATCGTTCTGGTGAAGGTAAGTGATCATTTTGTCTTGCCAGTTGGTGCTGGGTCACTCCGGGTCTTGCTGTTAAATCTTTTCTCCCATAACACTGCAGACAGTTTGTGTTCTCGGCACCCTGATTTCTTTCCCTCTATTAAAAGGAGTGGAAGTTGGCTCACAAAACTTAATAGCTCTAGTAACCATTTCTTCTTAATAACAACCTTTGACACAGGCTATTCCAAAGAGAGACTGTTCTAGATTATGGTAGCCATAGTGTGGGAAGCTGGGGGTAAATTAAAGAGTTAAAATAGACAACTGAGGTGACTCCTCCAAAGAACCTCTGGAGACATATACACACAGATGCGCATACATACATAGAAATATGTTTCTGGGAGCTGCATGTGTCTCGCTTAAAGAATCCGTTCCCTGGGCATGTCACACCCACACATCCCTGTTATAGTGCTGTGGTGTCCAGACCCTTGTGCCCACACAGAGTTGGGGGGCACGGACTCCTGCACTGGGGGCACCCTGTCTTACTGCCAGCATGCTGATTTGTGCAGAGGAAAGGCGTGCCATGTCTGTGCTGCTGCAGGCAGGATGCCCGAGTGGAGCACTCCAGGCTCCCATTAGACTTCAGCTGATACTTCTATGGGAACAGTCTGTCTGTACAAGCAAGTGGAGCATCCTTGCTTCACCATTTTTGTGTCCTCTTACAACTGCCCTGCGACTGGGATGTGGCTTTGCCGATCGTGCCTGCTGTGTTAACAGGGACTAGTGTGTATTGGTATGTTCCAACATGGATTGAAACACAGAGGCAGAAGCAGGCAGCAGTGTGAAGTGAGGCTGGCAAAGACAACTGTACCTGCATCAGATGCAAACAGAAAAGTTTGTGTGTCTGTCACCCACGTACTGTTTCTGACATCGACGAGCTGTAGGGTGACTGCATTTTGCCTACTCCTGCAGACTGTGTTGCTTTTTCAGATAGGCAGTGTGGAGGTGAACTGGGAGATTACACTGGATATATTGAATCACCCAACTATCCTGGGGACTATCCTGCAAATACTGAGTGTACTTGGAATATTAACCCACCGCCCAAGCGCCGTATTCTGATTGTGGTTCCAGAAATATTTCTACCGATAGAAGATGAGTGTGGAGATTACCTGGTGATGCGAAAAAGCTGTAAGTCAGAAATCTCTGCTGAGGCATATGGTGTCTATCTCAGTATCCAACACAAGTCTCTCACGTGCATTGTTGTTTACATAAACTAAATGTAGCCTGGCTGGCCTCAAGAGGACTTTTTACAAGAGCCTGTAGTGATAGGACAAGGGGTAATGGGTGTAAATTGAAAGTGGGGAGGCTTAGATTAGATATCAGGAAGAAATTCTTCGCAGAGAGGGTGGTGAGGCACTGGCACAGGTTGCCCAGAGAAGCTGTGGATGCCCCATCCCTCGAAGTGTCCAAGGCCAGGCTGGATGAGGCTTTGAGCAACCTGGTCTAGTGGAAGGTGTCCCTGCCCATGGCAGGGGGGTTGGAACTAGATGATCTTTAAGGTCCCTTCCAACCCAAACCATTCTGTGATTCTAAGAGTAGAAATTTCTTTAAATGATAAATAGAGAAATCCTGTTGGGTAATGCTGCTCCATAGGTTCAGATGAAACAAGGGTGCAAGGCTATGGGTAGATAGTTCGAGATACCTAGTCATGAATTATGCTAAGCAATTGTAGCCTGGATTAGGAAAGAAGAGATGCTTGCTAGTCCCTGAGGTGCCTGTGTGTGACTAAATGGCTGCAATTTCTAGTATAGGCACATCCTTCAAAAGAGAGACTGCTTTTTAGGAAACAGGAAAATATTCGTTGACCAAGAATTTTCCTGTTGATGGCCTACCATCCACTGGTGGCCTGCCACATTTTGAGGAGTTTTTGTAACACCAGCAAACATTTCTTGTCATGGTAGTTTAATCTATTTTCTAATTATTCAGCAGTATGAGGCATTGTCAGATAACTGCCTACTGTGTGTTTTCTTTGAAAGCTTCTTCCAACTCAGTGACCACGTATGAAACCTGTCAAACCTACGAACGCCCTATAGCTTTCACTTCTAGGTCTAAGAAGTTGTGGATCCAGTTCAAGTCAAATGAAGGGAATAGTGCCAAAGGATTCCAAGTTCCTTATGTAACGTATGATGGTAAGTGGATGTGAGCAGCTGAGCTTATGTGGACTAGCACAGCTGCAGCAGTGCAGAAATCCTTGTGGGCTCCTTGACCCTGTTAAGCAGCAGAGTAACCCCGGACTCTCAACATTGTCACTATGAGACTACTTCCAGTAGCTGTTTTCATTTAAAGCTGGTTTAAGGAGTTCTGCATTGCACTGCTGTCCTAAGTGCCACCATACTTCCAGTGTTCTACAGACCTAAACACAGAGCTAGGATTCTGGGGTCTGACCTGCAAAACACAGAGCTCAGAGCCACAATCTGTTTTATGCGTTTTTCTGCCTTCCCAGTTCTGGGTTGCTTCACGTGGCAGCAGAGTGCCCCCAGTTAGTAACTGGGCAGAACCCAGGTGTGTCTAACTTACTGTGTTGCTGCTACCATCTGTAATCTAGTACCAGAAAGCAAAATATCTGTATTAAAAAGAAGCTTGAGGGGCAAGAGATTCCCTCTATCCTTGTCAGAGTCACCAGGAGTGAAACTGGAACTGAGGCTTTGCCCTTCAGCATAAGTGATGTGAAAATGATATGGCATGTTTCTGTTCACACTGGATTAAATGTGAAGGAGTTGTCCTCGCTGTGGTCTGCAGAGTTTCATAACAGCGGATAATTAATTTTTTTGGGGGAGTCCTCTCATTCTGGAGCATTTCAAGTTTTGATTGAACAGGAAGTTTGCCTTTTAAGAGGAAACTTCCTCTTAAACCTTGTTTTTCTTTACTGTAGAAAGAAGTCAGGAACAAGTTGTGGGTAATTGCAGATAAGTTTCTGCAGTGCAGTTGGTTTGAAGCAGGCTACTTGGTTACCGTATGCGCTACAGTCCTAGATGCGTTATGATTTCTTTTGCTTTTGACAGATTGGTGCTGAGCAGCTCAGCAGAGTACACTGTTTTCAGAGTAAACAGTATTTGTAGTTTCTTTACAGAACAGTATTTGGAATATTTTCTGACTGCTAATATGAGGGCCAAGTACCACTGTTGGTTTTGGGGGTAGAATGTGTAACCATTGCATGTGTAACCAGGGGAGGTGTTGAGTGCATAAGTGAAGTGAACCTGCAAATGACTCTCTTCTGCATTCCCCACAGAGGATTATCAAGAACTAATAGAAGACATTGTTCGTGATGGTAGACTTTATGCATCTGAAAATCATCAAGAAATACTTAAGGTATATTCCTCCCACTAAATATGTTGGTTTTGGTTGAAAATGACACTGTTTTTTGCCAGCAAGGTTACCTCCTGCTCTGCATCAGATCTGCTCCCTGGTGCACTGGACACATGCTGCTTCGGGGAAGTGAGGTGAATCAGCACATCCCAGTTGTGCAGAGCAGTGGATATGAGACCCTTTGTCCAGGGGGATCATACCTACAAGGGAGTCTGTGGTGATGATAGACCCTTGAGCTTCACATAGATTGTGCTGGAAGAAACCAGTGGAGCAAACCAAGGGACATGGGATTTAATCTCTTGGAGAAGCACTTGGTGTTGCTGTTTGCAGCCTGTAGATTATCAAGGACTTTTCTTCCCTGGGTGAAAAAAATCTCTTTGAGGATTTCACTTCTCTGACCTTGGTTAGGAGACAGTTGCATGGGCAAGTTGTGATGTCATCCCAAGCAAACCTGTCTTTTGCTGGATATTAGATCCAGTGTTTGTTTCTCTTGTGGGTTTTGTTGTTCTTGGAAGTATAAGGAGGGGAGAAATCCTGGTGCTACTAATGATAAATGTGAAAATCCAGTGAGTTCCCTGGGGTCTGAATGTCAGCCTTGCTCCATTAGTTTCTGAGCCCCTGAAACATTGGTACTTAAAAAGTAAAATGCTCATAATATTTTATGAGTTAGTCATTAAGCTTTGGTAATACTGACCCAAACTCCTCTGTGGAATGACAGTAAAATCTGCTTGCTTTTTTCTAGGACAAGAAACTGATAAAAGCATTGTTTGATGTGTTGGCACATCCACAGAACTACTTCAAGTACACAGCCCAGGAGTCAAGAGAGATGTTTCCAAGATCCTTCATTCGGCTGCTGCGCTCTAAAGTTTCCAGATTTTTGAGGCCTTACAAATAGCTGGCACTGTACTTAAAAAACCAACCAGCCCTGGGCATGCACAGAGGGGCTGTGGTAGGTGGGGCTGATTTCTGTGTTTTACACACTGGCAGAGAAACTCCAGGGAAGCTTGCCAGCTCCGTTCTTGGCAGAGTTTGGCTTTCTTAGCTAATATAAATATTTTGGTGAACAGAATTTTGATTCCTTTCCAGAGAATACCTTTTGGGTACCAAGGATACTTCAATGGTCTCTGAATCAGAGACTGCCCATAACTTCTGTAACTCAGTGGTGTCAAGCAGAAGTTTGTGGAGCTCTGCCCTGTTGCTTCATCAGTAACTCTAATGAGGACAGACAGGCTGTAAGTAGTGTGGTTTGGGGTGAACTCTGGACTGCCCTTAATGCATGTTACCTCAACAAAGCTGGGTTCATGTTTGTTCTCACTGAAAGTGAGAACAAGACTGATGTCTCTTTTAACTTTCGCTACGCAGGAAACTCGGAGCTAAGATTGAAATAGTTTTAATCCAAACCAGTGAGTCCAGGAATTGCACAAGGTGTAATTTTCTTCTGAACTATATGTTGTAAGATGCATATGGAGGAATAAGCAAAGGGTTGAATGTTAGCTTGAATGCTCTGCCTCTGGAGCACGCTGTGTTCATGCTAATGACGTATTCGTTTAAATGGAATGATACTACAATAAAACTAGGGCACCATAGTAATGGAAAACAGATCCTGACCCATTGGACGCTTCCATTTTGGCTGACTGCGAATGTTACAACAGCACAGATTCTGTGCTAAATCCCAGTGCGCTCTCCCTGTGCATAGGCCTGGGACAGCATGAGGCATCGGCTCTTCTGATCAGTATAAAACCCTGTTCTCTGAGTACTTGCAGCTGAACACACAAGCCCCATTTTAAATGCAGGTTTTGCATAGATCATACTCTTGTACATCACTGTTTAAACCTGTTTAATGTTCTTATATGAGCTGAGCCTCACTCCTTATATTCCTTACCTTGTCTGAGCACCTGGCGATGACCCTGAGCAGAGAAGGGGTGCTTTCCCTGTCTTGCTGGAGAGTACATTTACAAAGATATTCTTCAACCAGACTGTGGCTGTGAAAGTGGTCTATGGTAAAATGCTGTTCAAGATTCCCAAACTGTGTCCTTTTCCTCGGGTTGTGTTTCTTATGTGAGAGAAGGCTGTTCTGAAAGGGCCTGTAGCAACAATGATGTCCATCAAAATGTATTTATTGTCTCGGTGCTCTTCTGTCCACACTTACATTACATCACAGCACTCTCCTCTGGGCATGCAAACCATTCCCTTGGTGCAGTGTCCCTTCTGGGCATTCTGCCTTGAAGGGACTGGCTGCAGTCCCGCTCATTTGGAGGTGGACTCGACCTGTTGGTCGCTGGCAGTGCTGAGTGGTGGGTGCAGGGGGTGCCAGACTTCCCTGTGCCCCGTAGGAAAGGTACTGACACGTTGCAGTGTAGCCAGGGGGGAACGCTGCCTTTCCTAGGGTGTGGAGTCTGATCTCCCTGGGTTTCACTGCATTGGTATGTGGTATTTAACTGTTGTATGCGAATCGTAACACGTCCATAGTGCGACAGGTGAAACTCTCATCACGAGCCAGGGTCTGAACCTCTTCCCTGCACTGCTAGGAGCAAACGAGTGCTACCAAATGCAGTCTCGTGTCGAACTTGTGCCGCAGAACAGGGCTGCCGTGGCACGTGAGGCAGTGCAGCCTGTCACGTGCTAAGGACACGGCGTGGCCGTGGTGTGACGGGAGGGGGCAGTGGTCTGAGGCAGCAGCAGGGGAGCTGAGCCTCTTGGGACGGGGTGATGTGGTGTTGTGTTCCTCTTGCCGTGGTCTGAGTGGAGGAGGGAAATTGCTTGTGTGGCTGCCAAGAGGGAGGACTGTCCCCTTGCTGGCTGTGCTGGGGCTCCCGCTCCAGCTCAAGAGCTGCTTGTGGGTTCCTGTGGCAGGGTGGTGAGCGTCCGTTCCGGGAAGGGGCCGCCAGGCCTGCAGCAAAGGGAGCAAACAGGCTTGGCGGGAGGGAGGGAGGCAGGGGGTGACTTAGAACAGAGGGGCAGGATCCCATTCTGCGTTCCGGGCTGGCGTGCTCCATGCTGAACAGGGTCGCCGTGACCCACCAACCATCTCTGTGTGGCAGTGGAGCCCTTTGAAACGGGTGAGGTGCTGCAGTTCTGCCCTGAGTGCATGGCTGAGTTAGAGGCCTGCTGTGGGGCACTGGCAGGAGGGGACCGTGGTGTGCCAGCTCCCGGGCCAGCCTGGCAGGGTGGCTTTGCTGTGGTCTGTGCGCTCTCTGCCAGCGGGAACAAGCCAGTTCTGCTGTATCTGCTCCCAAGAAGGCTACAGATCTGAGCATTTCTGCTCTGTGTTGCTGAGTGACAGACAAGTCAGAGTGATTGGTTTCAACAAGGGGTCAAGAAAACAAAAGGTGTGAAACATCCGGATATTTTTAATTGTTGAAATTGGGCTTTTCTGCCCTGTGTGCGAGTTACTGACTTGAGCTCTGGGTTCGTTGCACTCCACCTCATCTCGTAGGCACACTGTTCCAGCTCTGCACGGCTGCTGTGGGACCAGCGTATCGCCTTCAGTCTGTGCGGTGGATCCCAGCTTTGTTTCTGTTGCGCTGGTGTGCACAGGCCATTTTCACTGCTGTGTGTGGGAAGAGGAGTGAGTCAGTGTGGTGTATGGTCTGAGGCTGGGGAGAAAAATCTGCCCGCCCTTGAAGAAAAATTCTTTTTGCTCCACAGCCCTGTCTGTTTTCTACAGAAAAAAATAAATTCAGAAGCACTTCTGTTATTCTTGATCTGATGTTATGAATCAAAATCTCCCCTTTTACTGTAGATCCTGTGTATGCAGTAAAAAGTGAAGAGAGAATTTTTGCCATCTTAAATATTGGGAGAAGTGATAACTTGCAGCATCTTGTAACACTTGGCATTGTATCTTCATAGCAATGGTAATGGCTCTGTAGAAATTTCAATTTCTACTTTCTGTGTGGTTGTAGACTGATGTTATTTTTTGGCAACAAATGACTCAAAATGACGTTTAACCTTATAAAGCAGGATTTAACTTTTGAAATAATAATTAGCATTAACTGGATGACTTAATGTCACCTACATGAGATAAGCAGAAGATTCTTTTTCATGATTGTAAATGAATGTGAAACGTTTCAGACTGTTACTCTTAATAAGAGAAATAAACCAGTGAACTTTTAGTTGCATGAAAACCTTGGGTAGTATTTTCAGTTGTCTTTGCTGTGCTAAAGAGTAGTTGTGTGACAAAATTAGGGGTTATGTAGCTAGGTATTGCACATCAGCTAGACTTTAGCCTACGAACATCTGCTTACCATAGCATTCTGTTTCAGGTAACATATTATTAGCCTGCATCTATACACACCAAGGTAAAATTCTTTATATATTTAGGGGTGCACATATTTCTGGCTAGTGTAATGCCAGAACTATCATGGTATTAATTCTAATAATTATGCTAAAAATGTCTCCTATATGATGAGCTGGAGTCAATTGGCCTATTGTAATTAGCTGTATGAAGACACAATAAACTACTTAAAGTAACTCCGAAGTATTTATTGCATTTTAGATCAATATGATTTTTTTTCTAAAAATATAAGTAAAGAACCCCCAAGCCCCTTTGGTTTTAAATTTAAAAAGAATTAATAAACCAAAACAAACCAGCAAGGTGAAACCCTGTGTTAAGACAAGTTCCCACAATATTTTTAAAATTACTACCACAGTTTCTTCAGAGCTTTTAATTAAATCCATTGACTTAATTTCTTAGAATTAAGAAATACAATGGGGTTGTAGGAAATTATAAGTGAGTTGATCTGTAATCACTTTGAATACTGTCTTTTGGCATTTGTTTCTGTGATACTACATTGAGATTATTAGTTGTAGTCAGTCTATCAAACTTCTATGACAGTAATACCGATTTCTTCTCCTTAATTCAGTTGTTTGTTTGACACTCAGTTTCCTTTGATCACAGTGAAAAGGACTGGTTCATATTAAACTGAATGTAGCCCTCCAGGTCCATTTGGTGCAGTTGTGGAAGATAAACTGTGTAACTCAGCTGTAGGAAGCTGACATTGGTTTATATGGAAAAGACAGCAAAGTAAATGATATACAGGAATATAGAGGTCATGGAAAAGTATGATGATGACAGGCTAACCACAGCAGAAGACTGTGTTATTCAAATATTCCTCCTGGCTCTGAATGCTACCACTACTAGATCGCAGTGATGGACACGTGAGTGCTCAGATACCCTCCAGGATAGGGAATGTCGATGTGAACTATTTTGTGAACTCACAGCACGATGGGAGTTGAAATTCTGACTGGGACCTTTGAGTGTTTACATAACAGAAATAAGTAATAGCAGAATATAGAGAGCAAGACTTGAAGCTTATTTAAATCCAAGGAATTGGAAGAGGTCTGATGCAGGTAAGAAGGAAGGAATGGTATTAAGATAAACTTTGGGAACAGAATACAAGGATAGCAGTCTGCAAATATTTTTGAATTAAATAAAATTAAATGCAAATGCTTTTTCTATCATGCATGGAGATGACATCCTGTAAATACAATAAATGCTGAATGTAAAACCTGTCACAACTAAAATATACATAAAGTTCCTGTCTTCCTTTAAATCCTGTTCCATTCAAACTTTGCTGTGCAAGGCTGCTGCTAGAGGAGACACACAAGTACTTCTTAAAGAACTTGAGCCAAATTCAGGGCTGGTATGATTTTGTTCCTAGGCATCCCTGGAACCAACCTGTTCTATCACACATCTTGCAACTGCCCATTTAGTTTGAACAATTCTTTTGCTTATAGGCAGATTTCCACTCTGTTGTGGAGCTGTGCTTTCCACAACATATACACCTGTGAGCAGTGATGCAAATACAGCACTGGTGGGGGTAACAAAGGAGTTTGAGTATTCAATGCACAGATTCCACTCTCAGAAGGAAGTTTGTCTAGTTTCTCTACAAGTCAGTGCAAATTATGTATGACTTTCTATGTGTTGCTCTTTTAAACTACTTTATTAAACCACTTTAAGCATTAAAAAAAAAAACTTTAAATATATGTTAGTGCAGCTGTTGCTCTGATTAAACAAATTTTGAACAGTAATAGAATATTTTGAAGTAAAATCATTTTAGTACACAATGGAAAAAATAGATCAGAAAAGGTGACCTTGAAATATTTTTCCTTCTTGAATGTGTCTATAAATACAGAATTCATTCAGGAAACTCCCTCACTGTCTAGCTGCTAACCTTGATCTAATGCAACCAAAGCCTGCTTTTTTCACTGGGAAGTTTATTCGGTAGGCAATGTAGATTTACAAACGTGGATATTAATCATGTGCCATGAAATTTCCCATCTGTGATGGTTCTGGGGATCAGGAAATTAGGGGTTCATAGGTTTAAGGAGAGAAGTAGTTGAATTGGAAGCTGAAGTATTCTGGAGTGGTCACTTGAGATGCAATTTGTTGTTTAATAGTTCTTAGTTCAAGTGTTTCATGTTACACCAAGAACACTACAAACATCCATGAAAAAAATTGGTACAGAGCAAGTGGATGCTTGATGAGGTTTAGAGAAAGCTTCATCTTTGGTGTCTGAATGTAATCGAGCAGTGGTAGCCTGAACGTGTGTTTTGTTCAGTCTTTCCTGCTTGCTGTGCTAGGAGAAATGGAACAAACTAACTAGGTATGGACAGGAGCCTTGATGTGAGTTGGCCAGAGTCTCTACCTGGAAAGAAGTTCAGGAGATGGGGGAATACAGAGGTATGTTAAACACACGTGGGTGTAGGTCTGTGTATGTATGTATTGGAGGAGAAGATAGCTCTGCATGCAATGGCTGTCCCAGGATACACACCTGGGACGATTGGGATGCGGGGCAGGGTGAGTGCTGGTACCTGGTGGGTGCAGCGCTCGCTGTAGGCGCTGCCTCTTGTTCCTCATGTGACCATCCAGGCCTCCCCTCACCCCTTTAGGGTAGTGCCACAATGAGAGGCTTTGCTTCCCACAGCCCTTCCAGGTTCCTGATGCCCTGGGATCCTTGGGGTGACCCAGGGGGCCCGGTGTGAGCGTGGGCAGGGCTGGTTGGTCTGGAAGGGCTCCCCAGGGGCCCTGTGCATGCTGTGGGGTGTGTATGCCAGCTGCGGGCATAGACAAATGTGTGCCTGGGCAAATACAGGAACAGGACGTCTCCGAGCCTGAGAGATGCGTGAATCGGCGCGTAGGGCAGGGAGCAGGCAGCGCAGAGCAAGGACAGCATGGGGCACTCGGTGCTGGTCAGTATTAAGCTGAGGAGCGTTGGTGTGCTGGCAGCTCATGGGTGCTGCTGTAGGACCTGTGGGGCTGGACATTTGTTAGGTGCAGTTTTCTGTGTTCATCCACATGCCCCAAAAACAGCAGGAAGGAGTTAGTGTTAAGTGAAAGAGCGCGAGGCTTCAAACACACCTCACATTTGCATTGGGAGCTACCAAAAGTCCTTTAGCTGAGCACTATGTGCTGCTGGTGTGGTGCAGCAGGGAGCCACAGAGTTTGCCCTGGATTTAGAGCCGGTGGTTAGGAGTTGCTTGTCCTGGTGTTAAGACTGGCATCTGCCACACACCCACTCTCTGCCCAGGCTCTGGCGCTGCACGTGTCCTGTCACCAGTTGGAAGACCTGGTGCAAAATGCCAGCTCAGCTGGCTTCTGGAGGTGCTGCCTGGAGTAAAACCCAGCCAGAAAATGGATAGCAGATATGGGTAAGAGAAGGGTTCATGATTTTGGGGGGATTTAATGTGGTTATTAAGAAAGCACTTCAGAAAACTGGGAATTCAGCATCTCTGTGTCCAGCAGAGAAGCCTGTCTGTGACACAGCCCTGCTCATGAATTTGGGTGGCCCCCAGTTTGCTGTTACTGATGGAGTGCTGGTGTGAGGGGTTGTGTGGAAAAGCTGAGACGTACAAGTTATGAAAAACAGGACTGGCAGAAAGGTGCTCAGGGGGCCTGTCTGGATTACACAGCATAACTATTGCGCCCCAGCTCCCGTAGGTGCTAATTCTCTCAGCAAACTTACAAAAATAAAACCCTGAAAAGGCTCATCCATGCTGAGAACAGCACCTTCATTCAGTGGAATAAGGAAGCTCAGCTCTAGGAACGGAACGCTCAACCCTGCAAACATTGCTGTCTTCCTCCACTAGCCCAGAAAGGCCCACAGCAGCCGGTGCCTGTGGTGTGGGATGGACGCAGTGGTGTGCCCATCCCCGACGGATACCTGTCCCAGCTCTGTAGAGGACACATGTCCGATGACCACTTGCTCTTGGTGTGGAAAGCAAAGGCCCATAGCTCTGTCCTAGCAGGATGTATTTCCACATGCAGTAATGGAGAATCTGCTTAGGGATGCTGTGGGCACATGCTCTGGCACACCTTCATGTAAGAGCCCTGTGCCTCCCTCAAACACCTCTCAAGGTCCATTCTTGCCTGGTGTTCTGGTGAGGGACTCTAATAAGGGGATTTTTGAGGATGTGGGAGCTGTTACAATGAGGTTGTGATGGCCTACATGACGCTGCTCTTCCCGAGAGTGTTGGCAGATGGCAGCCCCGTTACCTGCCCTGTGTGTGCTGTCCGTGCCAAGGCAGTGGGGTAACACCCCACGAGAGGGCAGCGTGTGGCTCTAAGAAAGAAAAAAATGCTGTTAAAACTCACGCTGACAAACAGTGATGAGGTTTAGGTTAGGTATTCTGTAGGAGGACACCTAAAACAGTCAGTCTGCTGAAATCTGGGGGCTTCGTTAGCACAACAGCTCATGGTGTGCTTCTGTCTTCCTGCACAGATGTGTGAGTGTGCCAAGGGGAAGCATCTTGCTGTCTTGGGCTGGCTTCAGCTGCTTTGATGGAATCTACAGGAGTATTTCCCTGTCAATGCGAGACACATGGGCCAAGGAGTGAAATGCTCTTATGGGTAGCTCTAACAGGAACTCCAGGCAGCCTGTCTGAGGGCATTGGCACTGTCAGCCAAAATACACAATTCAAATTTTCTTTGTTTAGCGGCGCTTGTTCCCAACCACTGCCACTGATCAATCTTTTTGAAGAAGAGGGTGTGATTTTGTAAATGACCTTATCTTTCGCATTATTTTGTTTTTACAAAATCCTAATATGAGGCCTAGAACATGTCGCTGGGCCAGATATTGCTGCCTTTTCAGATGGCAGTGGGAGGAGACCCTCTTCTGGACTGAAACCCAACCATTGTTTTCTTTCCAAATTGCTAGTGAGGAAAGGGGCAAGTTGCAAGTTGTTGATTTCCAGACAGAATAAACCTCAAGGGAAGCTGGAGGGAATGGGCTGTGAATGCGTAAATTCAGTTGCTGTTATTTACTTCTGAGAACAGTGAGTGATTCTGGCATTCTGCCTGACCCCATCCCTCTCGTGACTCAGTTCTTATGGATGCCAATAATGGACTCTGAACATTTGTCTTTGGAAATAAAAGTGTGTGTAATCAAGTACTGATTTCCCCCATCACTGCAGGGGAGGTTGCTCAGCTTGATCACAGCTTGACTTGTGCCAGCGGTTGGATGGATGATCTTGTGGTAAGTTATACCCAAGGCAGGGCAGAAACACCTCAAAGCACAGGTAGTCAATAGCACCGTGTGTCTCATCGCTCATACCCACAACGCACATGCTCCCGCTCTCCTGGGGCTGCTGGCTTCCTTTTCAGCCATAGCGCGAGCTGAAGTATCTCTCAGTTGCCTGGACTTGAAGGTGGAGATATTTAACCAAACCACAACATGGCAAACACAACCTCTGTGTTAGGAGAGTTACATTGAAGTACTGTTGACGATTCTGTGCATTAGCAAATATTAGCACGGAGTATCCAGTAACATCTCACTAAATCTTACCCGTTTATGAGTTGCTGCAGTTTTGCGTGCGCCGTGGGGAGGGGGATACAATGGTAGCTCACTTATACGCGCAGCACTTGAGAGTGTTGGGAGTCTTGGCTTTATAAAATAAACATAAGAGCGCCACAGAGGTGAGAGATCCTGTGTTTGACTAACACTGTGGTGACCTCCTCTCTAATGTTGATGTAAGTCATATTTTTATCTTAAATGGATACTGTAAAACATCTTAGACTCAAATTTTTATTTATCTTAAAGTTCTAAAATAAAGATATTTAGATACATTTGATGAACTCAGGGTTTTGAATGCTTTAAGTTCCAAAATATTTGGGGGTTTTGTTTTTTTTAACTTAAAGCATTCAATTCCTGAGTTAATTGAATATTGGTCTGTTGGGAAACTAGAGCAATTGATAAAGAACTTACACAAAACAATCTGCCTCCTCTTCCTCTCCTTGAGGAGGAGTGCAAAGCTGTCTTAGATCAGAGCTCCATAAGACGGTGGAAATATTTGTCAAATGAAATTCCTCTATGAATGCTCCTTTAACTTGTAGAGGCAGAAGGGGTTCACAATCAGTCTTTTAAAAAGTATAGTAAGAATGTTGTTCCTCGATGAATCCCACATTGGCACGAGTTGAAGTAAGCACCTGTTCTCAGGGCTTTTGCAGAAGAGCTGGGAAATTCCGATTCTGTTCAACTCACTTCATTACTTCATCACTGGAGATACTCTGTCATTGTGGTCACCATCGCCTGGTAAGCTGGGTATGCCATACAGGATCCTTGCAAAAGGCATTACTGTTTCAGGGCTGACCTGTACCAGTCCTGTTCCAGAAGCAAAGTGATAACTTTTTTTGTTTGTTTTTTGCTTGGTTTTAAGTTATGTTCTGAGATTTGTGTTCTTTGGGAGGGAAATTTCACAGAGCTTGCCTGAGGAGTTCCCCCTCCCTCTCCCAAAGTACTGCTATTCAGGAATCGTACCACTCCGAAGTGTCTGGAATAAGAAATGCCTTTGCGGCAGATTTATACTTGGGCAGAGGGAAGTTCTCTAGAAAGTGAGAAAAAGCAGAGAGAGCTTTTAAAGGGTTTGTATAACTCCTTTCAGGACTAAGAGTTCCCCCCTGTGGCAGGGAGCTTTCAAATACCTTTGCTTCACCGTGCCTCGACACTTCAGTGCCAGCTCTCATCTTGTCACGCAAAGCCACTGGCCTCACACACTTCCACAGCACACCACCCTTTATCCTGGAGCCAGCGTGCGTTTCACTCTGATGAAGACATGGGTTTAAGGGGAAGATAACCCTGGGTGTAAGCACCTTGGCTGACTGGAAGCAAGGTACTTTTTAGAGCCCGATGGAGAATGAATGCGATGTGGTCTTCTCCTGACCCATTGCGGGCACTTGCCCATGGTGCCAGTTGTTTATGAGAGTAATTTGTGAGTTTGAAAAGGAAGTACAAGGGAGAAAATGACAACCTTTTGTTGTTCCATGTTTGCAGCAATCAATGGGTAAATATTTAAAACTTCTTTCTGCCAAGTTAGGATCAGGTTAGTAAACTACTTCTATGAGTGTGGCTGGGCATGGATGTCATTCTGGGCATCATGTATCCCCACTGCATCTCCACTAATGTTCGAGGTGTTGACTCAAGGAAAAATTTGACCAGCTGCCTTATGATTAATTAGCCGCACAGATCTAAAAGCAAACACAGAACTCCTAGGTTTCCCAGAGCAATGTATACATTAAGCACTTGAAAAAGCTTTGCTTCAGTCCCTTTGCTCTAACAAATATCCCATGCAATTTTGTGTGCATACCGCTATTTTGTGTACTAAGGAGTGACCTTTCACCGTGCTGGGAAGGAGGAGTTTTGCCCAGAGAGCCCTCTGCTTGTAATCCCCATTCAGCAAAGCATTTAAGCAGGTACTTAAGTGCGTTGGTGGATAGGAATGGATTGTTTTGTTGGAGTATTTAGACCAAGAATGGACTCCTTTGTGTCCACACAAAACTGCTGGCGTAAGTGGGGCTTTGTAATGGGTGCTGTGCAGAGCCTTTGTCCCTTAGGCTGAAGAAAGTGAGAAAATTGCTGATGGGGCAAGGAAAATGTGTGAGGGGAGAAAGCAATGGCACATCTTGCTTGGAACAATCTCGGTGCTGTTCTTGCTCTTGCGATGGCTGTTTATTGGTGTCTTAGATGCTCTGCTTTGAGGTCGTTAGTCCAATGGCTAATGGCTCTCTGACAGTGAAAGCCTCTCTCAGCTCCCTTGAGGTGGGGAGTCCATTACCCCTTCGTTGTGACCTGTTCCCAGAAGCCAACAGAAGCAGCAGCCTTGCAGGGAGGGTGCTCTTTGGCCTGGTTTGCCCCTTTGGTACCATCGGCCGCTCTGGTTTTCACAGGTTGCCGTCAAGCTCTGTGTGGTCCTGGTGAGCTGGTCTGAGGAGAGGATCTGAATCTGGCCATTGCACAAGAACTCCGGGGTGAGCCAGGGCATCCCAACCACGTTGCTTGGTTGCAAATACAGCCTTTTTCATGGCAGAAGCCAGCTGTGAGCCTTCTGCTCCTGCCCTCTCCTACCCCCCAGAGCCAGCATCCCGCCAGCCCCGTGCCCTTCGGGAGCTCCCTGTTAGGTGCCGGGAGTCCCTGCACGATCCAGAGGAGGGATGCAAAGAAGAGCAGCTCTCTTCCCCCTGCGCCTCTGCCTGCCAGGCTGCTGGGAAGCGGGAAGGGAGTGAGAAAATCACGGCCGTGCCTGGTTTTAGCCTCAACAAGACCCCTCCTATATCTTTAATGACCTCAGTGTAAAATTTATGGTGTGGAATGCCCCAGGAGCAGAGGGAGCGGCACACAGGCTGCCTTTTGCAGGACAGGAGGGGAGGTGAAATCCCCCGAGGTTTGGGAAGTCTGAATGATGTCGTTATGGTTGGCACTTTAAATATATGTGTAGCTTACTTCAAAATAAATATTTGCAGTTCAACGCTTGCATACATGTGGGAGGGTGAGAACTAGCATGTATTAATGTTTCTTAAAATTAATCATTTTGAAAGTTTTATACTGGAATAATCATCTTATTGCACAAAATAAACAGAGCCTGGTGTGATACCTGCCAGGAGAAACGTCACCTGCCCTCTGTGTATACGGCTTCCTGCCCACCTGCCCAGGTGGAGTTCCTGAAGAAAGCTACGCAAGGGCCATTTTGGGAGACAAAGAGATAAGAGTTTGTCTTTTTGCTTGAGAAGAAAGTTACCTGGTGTCTTCAGCTCCGTGGAAAGCTCTGGAAGACCCAGTGGCCATGTCTGTGCTTGTGTGTGCGGCAGATTGGGTAGCAGCAACTCCTTCTTGGTTGTGCTGGGCTCTTTTCTCAGAGGAAGCCAGCCAGCGAGCAGTGCTGGGGGCATGGTAAGCCCCCTTTTCCCCAGCTGCGAGCAGGAGGCATGCAGTTCCATGCACAGCAGCCACCATTACCTCTGTTAAGGGCTGGGGTTGTTCCTGCCAGTTCTGTGATGTGGGGGTCAGGCTTTCTGTCCCCCATACCAGCCCGCGTATGTACTGCCCTCTTATCCCTTCCCCAGTGCTTGACAAGTCACCAGCCAGCTTCTCCCTTTCCCCGTGGCACCCTGGCCCAAACCCCCTGCTTGCCCCTTTGCCGGCAGATGGAACCTCCAGCCTCTTCCCTGCCTCATGTGGGACCTGGAAGGGGCTCGGCTCGTTTTCCCAGCGCAGTTACCAGCACGGCTTTGCAAGCTCCAGAGGCAGAACTTGTTCTTGTGCTCCATCAGCCACAAATAGCTCCTGTCCAGGAGTTGGCCTGCACTGGGGTACGTGGGTAGAAAATGCTAGGAATTGTACCATTTGTTTCCCTGACCAACTCTTCCTGTGCTTTTATGTGATTTTAGAAGTGTTTCAGCCTCTTTAAACTAAAAGCAAGGGAGCTCTTGCAAGACTTGCCATTTTAATGTCAGTTTGACATGTGCAGGTTTTTTTGTTCCTGAAACTATCATCCATCTGTTGTCTCTGCATGTGAAGTGAACTAGACAGATAAATTCAGTTCAGTTTCCTACGAGACACTGCACCGTGTCAGCTTCCTCTCCCAGCCTCATCAGTGCCTCCGCTCTGTGCCCGCTGCCACCAGCTCATGCACCGCACCAAACGCACGGGGGGAAAGGAGGTTGGGGCTGCAGCCTGGGTAAGCAGGGAGAACTGCCCTGGGATTAGTTGTCTCCTTGAAGTGCTCATGCTCGTGATGGGATCTGTACTCCAGCTGTGGAGGTCCCTTCTCTTTGGTGAGCACTAGAAACACAGACGGTGAGTGTGGAGTTACCATGCAAAATGGGCTGCATCTTGGGAATCTCAACGTGATTCTACCTTTGCATACTAAGGGGTTTCTCCAGCTCTATCTGTAGTCGTTGTTCTGCTACAAATGATGATTAAGAAGCTTACTAAACCCTTCTGGATTTTTTTTATCCAACCTTTTCAGAAAAAGACTGTTTTCTAGTCTCTGAATTATTCCAGTGGTTTGCCTGTGTATGCTAAGCTGACCCTTACATATCCTGCACTGATGGACAGAATAACTTATTTTTCTATATCAATTATTGTGGTTTCATGTTCTTGAGTTCTTCACAATCTTGCTCTGGAAAAGCCTTTCCCTGAAGTTTTCTCTTTGCGGTGGGGTAAATTATTCTTTCTGGGACTCTTGTCTGCTGCTGCTTCTGTTTCTGTTAAATTATACCACTCTGTCCTTTATTCTGAGTTTTCTGGGGCATCTCTCCATCTCTTCAGGGTATGTCAACCCCTAACAAATCATTTCTTTTTAAGGAAAGATGAGAAATCAAAGAAAAGCAAGAAATAAGAAGGACCGACCCACTTCCTTCTTTGTCTGCTGCTTCTTTCCTTTTCATTGGGAGAGGAGATGAAATGGGGGTGTGAACGAAACTCTGCAGCTCTGTCCTTACACTGCTTAAGCTGCAAGCATGACCGGGTACTAAGACAGTATAAATCAGCTGTAAATGGGGGTATAAAATTGCTGGGCTTTAGCTTAGTCAGTTTACATCACATGTAAAGCAAATTGTGTTTGTGGGCAGGACCTGTGTCGCTTCATCTTCCATGAGGGATGGCAGATTAGCTCCGGAGCGTGGCATGTCCTCCCTCCAAGGGTGCTTGTGCTGCTGTTTGGCGCTGCCTTCCCCCATCACAAGCAGAGGGCATGTTGGGAAGGCCGGGCAGAGCAGTATTTCCCTCTGTTTTCTCTTAGCAGTGGGTTTGGAAACTGCGGACAAAGCACCCCTGTCCTTGGCTTTGCTGGCCCAACAGATGCCCTGGGCGCAGGGCAGAGCCTGCTTCCAACGTTGCTGGGTTTGCCGCCGGCAGCAACTGGCCTCCCAGCTCTCTCGGGCAGAGCCAGCCTGTCCTGGAGGGGTTTCCTCAGTCACAGCCCTGAGAAGCCTCTTTTTGACACGGACCTTGACGTTACACTGTGTGGAGAAATGTGTGTGCTGCTCAAAAATGAATGGTAGGTTTGTCCCTCAGGGCTTTTCTCGAGTGAGGGGCCATGGTCACGTACAGACCTGTCTCCAGTGAGGTGGAGAGTTTTTCTGGGAATTTTCCTGAAACGTGCATCTATTTAGACACCCCGCATGGGGCCGGGGGAGAGATACTGCTGGGTACTCTTGCAAACAAACTGACCAGCTCAGAGGTTAACAGCTGCGTTCAAAGTATCCAAACTGAGCCCTTATTTCAGTGCAGATCCTGAGGAATTTGAGCAAATGATTTACTGCTCCTCCCACTTCCCTCTTTCCAGGATTAGAAGTTGAGAGGCGAATTAGGGCCTTTATTTCATGTATTACTCTCGAGCACTGGGCAGATTTTCTTCTGATGTGTTGGCACAAGGTGAATTTATAACATACAGCAGAAGTGCAATTGCAGGGCTCAGACAAAATGCTGGTTTGCTGAATTAAAATGCAGACTGCAGCCTTGGAGCTGTAGTGTGAGGGCGGCTTCTCGTGATCCACCTGCTCTTGCAGCTTTACTCTCCTTGCCGTGAGCCTGCAGCTGACTGGGCATTTGCTCGTATGCCAGGCAGAGTGCTGCTCCTCTGTGGAGCTTTTCTGTTAAAAATTGTATCCTGGTTTCAGCGGCAGTCCTTCTGCTTTCTTCGGCGACTCCTTGTTGGGAGAGTGTGGAGGTAGTCATATGTCTTTATTTAATCACCTGGACAAGTGCCAAATAGCTCCCAAGGTGAAAAATAAGGTACTTTTATCCTCCTGGGCACGTTTCCCTGTTGTGGAACAATGGTCTTGTCATGTAATGAGCTGAGTCAGCGCGTGGAGAAAAAATTATATCCCCTTTCAGACTGTCAGCCCTGTTATCCTTCTGCACAGCGACATGATCACCACGCTCAGGCTGGCACACACGCAGTGGCCTTTATGTGAGGCTCTGATGTAATGGATCTGTGTCTTACTGTATTCTGCACTCTCATCTGACTTTTTTTCCCTTTCTCCCAAGTCATGTGAGGAGGGGCTGAACAGGTACAGTCTGGCTGTGGCTGCAGAGCTGAGGTGTAGAAGTTTACCCACAGAGCGTTGGCGCTTTGGCATCACCTCAGCAGCTGGCATCAGCCCTGCTCGGCGTCAGCACCGCTCCCCACGTGAGGAGTGGGGGCTGCGGGGTGCTGGGGACGCAGGCACTGCTGCAGGGGGGCTGCTGCCGGCCTTCAGCGCCCTTGTGTCAGCTGAGCTTTATGTTCGAAACGTACCAAGATGAAGAAATAGATGGTTGGTTCTGTGCTGCTGGGGCTGGCCCCGTTGCGAGGGTCGAGGTGAGAGGGCAGGGCTAGCTGCAACTCACGGCTGCTGGGGGCCAGATCCTGCCTGGCCCCTTCCCCACTCGGGGCTTTGCAGTAACCACAGGGGAGGGAGATGCTGTTCAGGTGGAGAGAGAAAATGTGGTGCTGCGGGACAAAGCAACTCTGCCTGCTTGGCGTTTTCATTGCTCTCGTTGGGGTGTTTTTAATACATCTCAGTTGCTGCAAGGGGAATGTCCTTCCCTGGCTGCTTTCAGTGCAAGTCCTCTTTTTCCTCTCAACACCACATTACTGTGGGTCTCCTTCCAAAGTATTTCTCCTTGGCTTTCTGTGTCCCTTTCCTGACAGAAACAGGAGTGTTTTCCTGAAGATGGCCAAAGGCTGAGGGCATCTTGGTGAGCAGAGAGTGTGTCCAGGCTGTGTTGGTGGGGGATGCCAAAGTGGGGTCAGCAGCCCAGCTCTTCCCTAAGGTTAGGAGTGCCCTGGAAGCCATGCTTTGCATAAATCCTGGGCTAAGCTCTGCTTTTCTTCTGCTTTAGCCAGCGCATCAAAGATGTCTGTTTAACAAGAACCAAACCCATGGGGGTGTGTGTGTTTCTGGATCTGTACTCTCTCTCCTGAAGCAGAGCTGCATTTTCTCACCTAATCTTGCAGCAAATTACGTGGGAAGTGGAAGATTCGGGTGAGTGCCTGCTGCCCGAGCTGCACTGCTGAAAGTGTGTGGGCCTTTCTGGGGATGGGGAGGCAGAGGAGGAAGGGTTTATTTCTAGTGAGAGATTGATGTATGACTTAAAACCTCACTGTTGTAGTGAAAGAAACCCATGTAGGCTGTGAGTCCTGTTAAGAAAACCCCTTTCTCTGTTATATCAATCAGTCTTTGTAGTAAAAAAGTGTATTAGCTTCGCTAATGTGTATTAGGTCATCTTATACACATGTTATTAGGTCATGTAATGAGGTGGTGGAATTTTACTGTGGACTTTTGGTATTTTTCATGCTTAAGTAAAACAAACTAAAGGACAGCTCAGCCACAGAAATAAGGACTTTTCTTCTTGGAAGCCTAGGGCTGCCCATGAAGGATAAAGGATATCCCATGACAACCAAGATAACACCAACATCTCAGCCCCTCTGACGTGTCTTTGAAACCCTTCCAGCATCATCTGTCATCAGCGATAAGTAACTATAGCAAGACTGACTCCAGGGACATCTGGGTCAGTAGACAACCAGCAAGAATGCTGCAAAAATATAGTTGCTTTGCACAGTTTTACTTAGATTAGTAATCAGTAATGTGGATGCTAGTGACTAGTCAAATCATGCTGTTCCTGAGTGTTTGATGGGTACAGGAACCCTGTGTAAAACCACATTCAGGTTACCCCAGTTTGGTTGGGACAATTTTCATAGCAGTCCTTACCCTTCCTGGGGGCTTGAGTAGACAGTGATGATGCTGATGGGTGCCTTCAATGCTTTGGTGAGGCTAGTAGTACCCCAAAACTGCCCTAACCCCACAGGCCCGGGGCATAAGGTAGAAAACCTCAACATGGCCAGTTACACAGTTGATGTGGGGCTGCATCACCCCAGCCCTGTGGGGCAGCAGCATCTGGGACTGCACAGGTGCTGTGCAGCCGTCACCCACCGTGACACTTGAGATACCCTACCTAGGCCAAAAAAAGCTGTACCTGCAGAGGTTGGCTGGGAGGTACACTGGATCCAGGGCTCTTTGTGGCACCTTTGATGCTCTGGCACTCTTCTTTCTGCCAGTGAGGCTGCTGGGGGTCCTTGAGAGCAGCCGGATGCCTGCGGCTAATCTTGCTTTCAGGAGAGGCAGTGAGGAGGAACAGTGCTGATTTATTCCCTTAGACCGAGCCTGAGCTCACCCGCTGTTGTTTGTGCAATGTATTACGATGTGCCCAACCCCTCCTTTACTCGGCGATGCTGGCTGGAGTACCTGCCGGTCTCCAAACGTCACCAAGCTCCGGTTTATAAAGCGAGGGCGATAGAGCATCTCCCCAGCTCCAGCCCTCTGAGAAGCGCATCTTCGAGAAGCAAGCCGTACGCGGGTGGGAAGATGTTTTATTCGGGTATCTTGACGGAGCCGAGTAGAAAAGAAGTGGAGATAAGGGAAGCGGCATCTCTCCGTCAGCAGAGGAGGATGAAGCAGGCGGTTCAGTTTATTCACAAGGATTCTGCAGATCTCCTCCCTCTAGATGGGCTGAAGAAGCTGGGGACTTCAAAAGATACTGTAAGGCTTTATTGTGTTAACTGGAAGGAGACAAGAACCTGGTAGGGCAGTGTCTATTTTTTTTCCTCATGCCATTTTCTCTTAGGAGAAGTTGGTCGCTTGTGGAAATTTATTTAAAAAAAGGAGACTTTTGTATGTAAAAGGAAGGGAGTAGAAGTATGATGCTAGTTATCAGCAGGATTGCTTTTTTGCTAGTAGCTGCTTTCAGATGCCTGGCACTCAGATCTAAAAGCTCTTTTTTTTTTTTTTACATTTACATGAAAATGGGATGCTGCTTTCAGTACAAAAATCCTCTCTGAAGCAGAGTAAATCAAAATGGCTTCATAATACAGACATATATACATACATGTTTGTCTGTGATGCATATATACGCACAACGTATGATCATAAAAGATTAGGTAAAGTGCAGTCACTAGTACTTCAAAATATAAAACTGCCAAGGCTCCACTTTGATAAAGCCTTATGCATATATGTGTTTTTTTTAAATGAGGATCTATAATTCTAGATTTCAAATATGTACATATGCAATGATCCATGTGATCCTGTAGCTGACATACAATATTCTTTATCATGTCCAGGGGCTGGAGAGCCTTTCTAAATATTAATGTGCACAAATGTTTGAGCTTTCTCTAATAGGAAATTATACTTAAATGGAATATCAGAAGTTCTAATGTAAGGAGCAAAATCTAGAAAATACATCCTACAAAGGAAAGGCTCCTTTACTTTTTTTCCCCAATTGTTGCAATATTTTTGCACCCTGTAACATGCAGTATTTGCTTTTTTTAATGCTTGATACAGGTTGACTGAAAGAAATGAATCTTTTTCTTTTTAGTGGGGTAGTTTTGTTCTGTCACAGCCTTCCTGCTCAGCTGGGTTAGGCTTGGCTCTGCCTGGCTGACATAAGTGGAATGAGTTGGCTGTTCTCTGCAGTGTACATGGGATGTCAAAATAATTGCTGCCAAGTGCTTTGCAGTTGTAAGGAGTGAAGCCCCTGCCCAGGAAAAGGCTCGGAAGGAGCTTTCCTGGTCACTATTGAACAGCACTTCTCCATCAGGGAGCTACAAAGTGCCTGTCAGAGCGTGATGGTGTTGCTGTTACTATTATCGGCAGAGTCTCAATAACACATCATGGCTCAGTGACCCACAGTGTGCAGGGCTGTGACCCTGATGACAGGGGTTTCTGCTCTGCCCAGATGAAAGAAGCAACAGATAGCAGGAGCCAGGGGCACCAAGCACTCGAGTCCTTGTCCCCGCAGCAGCGAGGACCCTGTTTGGCCCCGGTGCCAGGGGCAGAGCATGCAGCTCTTTGTCATGGAACTGGTCACAGGAACATCACCCGAGGTTTCCTCCCTGCTCCTATACCTGCGCCGGCTGAGCTGTGGCTGCAGCATCACCCCTGCTGCACCCACACTCCCTCAGCCCCTGCTGCACCCGCAGCCCCTGGGAGAGGGGTCTGCATGGTGGAGGGGGTCTCTCAGGGGTATGCCAAAGACCTGGGGAGGTCCACAGCTCTTGATCCCCTCCAAGGACAAAAAGGTGGGGCAGTGTGGTAGATGCATGTTTCCCACCCCAGCTACCCTGGCTGCGGTGGGTCTCTGGCCAGGGATGGGGTGAGAGCTGAGCTGGTGTGGGCAACCCCACTGCAAAACCAACTTGTCCCCATGCCCCAGCGAGTGGTGATGGGACAGTGGACACATGTGGCCAGGGCTCGCCTTGGCCACAGCCTCCTGCCCCATGGGACGTATAGGGAGTCCCCAAAGTGACAGCACTGCCATATGCTCAGGCCCGTTCCCGCAGATCCAGAGGAGATGCCTTGAATTTCAGAGCTGTGGCAGTGGGCTGTGTGGCAGTAAGAAGGCTGGCAGCACCCCCACGTTCACACGGCCGGGACGGCAGCGAGCATCGCTGCAAAAGGACCCACCGTGTCTCCCCGGTGCCGTGGCTGCCTGGGTGTCACAAGGGCTGTCCCCAGAAGGAGCAGGAGACCGTGTGTCTCTGAGACTGGAGAAGCACCAAGAGCCTCTCAAATGTGGGACCCCCACCTTGGCATAGTCTCAAACCAAGAGGTCCAAGTCCAGAGGGGTTGAGCTGCGTGGTCAGGCAGCCCAGGGCATCTTTGCCCAGGGCATTTGCATGTCTTTCTTGTGAATAGCTGTGCACCTCCTAGCAAAGCAGCACGTTCCGTGACAGCTGTGGTGACGTGGTGGAAGGGCTTTTGCCGTGACTGGCATTATTAACGCAGGGGTTTCCGTGGGGGTTTTCCAGCGGCCTCATCAGAAGAGAGGAGCTGACAGCTCCCTAGAGCTGGGGACAGGGCGTGAGGACAGACCCTGTCTGTCAGGGTGACAGCTGGCAGTGAGCACTGTGATTCTGGGGAGAAATCCCCTTCTTTTGGCCGCAGTGCAGCAGCTCACCAGGGCGGTGTGCTGGCATAACCCTGGCTTGTGTGCCATTACTCAGCTCTGGAAGCATCTCTCCTGGTGATGCCCGTATAGGCAGGTTTGATAAATACTTGTTGTAATTATCTATAGTAAGCCCCCAATATTTTTCAGTGTAATATTCTGGGTCGGATTGAAGTATTCTACCTCCTCGATCCCTTGACGTATTCTACTTTGTTTGCCCAGTATATAGCAATCTATATATAGTATATACCAAACCTTAGCACAGAATACATTGGGTTTGACCAACATGGGGCTGGATATACAGGGCAGAAATGGTTTTGTTTTGATGCCTTGCTATTGGCCTCCTCCCCAAAGCCCAGAAAAGTGGCATGAGATGGTTGCTAGCTGGGATTTGAGCTTCCCGACACCGTAACCCTGGCCTCCCGCCTGACCCGGGCAGGGTGTGCTGGCAGCTCCTCCTCATGCCCTGACACTTCGCCCTCGCCGTGCTGGTTTGGAGGAGTTCTGCCTGCAACAGTCCTACATCACCTTACAAGCTGGGAAACAAACTTATAAATAGTAACAATCAACAAAATAAAGCACTTTTCCCTCCTAAAAAGCCCTCCAAGCCTCCCCTGGATGCCCGGGTCCTCAGTGCAGCTCTGAGTGCCCCGTGGCCCCATCCCCTGTTCCTGTAGCGGGTGCAACATTGCAGTTAATTGCAGAGCACTCGGTTTTCCCCGCTTTCCCACTGCGCACTCCCCTAAGTTGGTTGTGTCTCAGTCAAAATGTAAAATACTTCGATGTTATGTGCACTGTGTTGGTCAAAGACCTGGTCGCTGCCTCGGCACCTGGGGTGCGGGAGAACGGGGGCACCTCTTGTCTCACCTCATCCCCGCGAGAGGGGCTGACGGCACACGAGCACAGGCTGCGGGTAGAAGAGGGGAAGTTGGATGGAGGATGGGAAGAAGAGAGAAATTGGTTATTTCCTGGGATGATCTCTGTTGGCATGTTAAAACTCCTTTGTAATATGTCTAGGTACAGAAGAGAGGGCAAACCTCCCGAGACGGGTTTGGGGAGGGGAGGAGCTGGCGTCTTCCCTGACTTTCATCTTCACCTGAGTGAAACTGTTGTTGATGAATCTTGTTACCCCCAAATCTAGAAGCCAAAATAGTGGGAAACCTGCCAAGGAGATGGATGCTGCAAGCTGCAGCAATGCACTTGCTTATAAATTAGAGAGGAACGAAACTGGAGAGAATTATTTGTGGTTTTGACAAACAGCAGTAAATAGGTTCAGCAATAGCTGGTGTCTCCACTCACTTCTTTTAGGTTTCTACTGTGACTTTTTTAGGGGATTATAGGCTTTTGCAAAGTCTCAGGGGTGGAAAGGGAGATATCATGAAAACAATCCTGGTTTGTATTTATATTGTGCTGAACAATACTAGCAAATAACTTATTTTTTTGCACTTTCACATATGTATGTTACATTTTATTATTTTATAAAACTTTCAACAGTTTTGTGTGTTGCATAGAAAAACAGTACCAGATAATCTGGGTTACTTCATACACTCACCCTGGCTGTGTGGGTAGCCCATGCTGGAGGGAGAACACGGCTGCCTTCCCCATCGCTGTCACGGGGACGATTTCCTCTTCTCTCCTCCCTCCCAGACATGGCCTGTTTGCAGTTTTTCAGCAAAATGTGCATTTGCAAATGTCCCCTGGCACATTATCTATTTACCAAGTATGTATCCATCACTTGAGTCATCTCCGTGACTAACGTCCTTCACTCTGTTGCACACAAGAGTCAGGGGAAATACAAGTTAAAGCAAACTAATTAATAGCCTGAGACAGGAGGGTGCTGCAGGGAACCTTTTCAGCCCCCTCTTGCTAGATTATTTCTGTGTTGGAGCACAACGTAAGCAACATTTGTCCCCCTGAAGGCAGGATTTGCTGCAGCTTTCAGAAAAGCAAGTGTCAACAAAAGACAGTCCTCTTTGTGGTGGTAATTTGTGTTTGCCGAGTGCTGGATTTTTTCCTTTTGGTGATGGATCCCATACAGGATTCATAAAACCAGGGCCGCAGAAAACCCACATACGTAACTGGTTAATGATCCATAGGAGAACTTGTAGTCAAAAAAATGTAGGTTTAAGTCAAGAGTAGATGACAGTTAAAATAGCAATGAGTGTGCTGCTGACTTGTTCTTCTCCAGCCTGTTCTTTCAGAGGTATGAGACCAGCAGATCAGAAGAGCACCCAAACTGCCCAGGATGATGCCATTCAGAAATTTCTCTCTGTCCTGGCTGGGTGGGGCTGGGTGTGAGGAGGTGACCACTGTGCGACACGCTGTCTTCTGGCCAGCTGGGAACTTCACCCATCACCTTCTCCAGCCCCCTATCCCCTCATCTGGCTTTTTTAGATGATGTGAATAAGTAGTTTTTCAGATGTGTGCTTGAGTTGCTGGAAAACATAAAGGGTAAGAAAGACATGCCATCCACTGTCAGCAAACCCTGGCTTGCAGTTTTCCTCAGATGTGGAGCCTTGGAGGTGATCACAGTGCTGACTCTGCACCCACAGCTGCTGCTTCCACACTGATTTGCTCATCCATCAGCACAGGGTTCATTACTAGTGGAGCCAGTCTTCCTGACTTGAATCTAGTTAAGTGATACCGGTTTCTGCTGTTCAGTCTCACTGGGAAGCCAGTGGTCACCAGAGCACTGCTGGAGCTTCCTCAGTTTTTGTGCGCGAAGGAGACAGCACAATGCTGGATCTGATCTCTTCTCGTGGCTGGGAGGGTGTCTGCGTTACGGCTTTTACACAGGACATGCTCTCTAGCGTGCTGGTCAGACACAGCACCTGCAACCTGCAGTGGTTGTAGCAGTGGACAGTGGGGGAAAAGGTGATTATGTGTCCCAGCGAACACTGGCATCGGCTGCGTCTCCTCGATCTCATCAGTCAGGTCCAGTTTAACCGCCCGTGTACGCCTACAGCAGGATCTGAAGCACTAACGTGGTTGCAGTTACTTTAGGATGATGCCAAGTTGCATTAGCCTGTTGTAAGTGCTGTTATTTAACATGCCGCACAGATTATTTCAAAGACGAGGCGCTGCGCGTGAGGGTGCGCGCTGGGCAGCTCGGGGAACCGCGGCCCAAGGTTTTCAATGCTATCCTGATCCCACTGAAATTCCCTTGGGATGAAGAGGTTTGGTTTAGATGTCTCTGCAGACACACAAGCACATTTAATACGAATGTAAAAATTCAGGAATAAGCCAGTAAGAAGGTCTCACTGTGGACAAATTAAAATCAGAAGGAAAGGGCAGTAATGGGGGGAGAGATTAGCCGGGCAGAGAAATGAGCAGATAATCAAGCAGAGTCATTTCACCTCCAGCAGAGTATGTGCATTCATCCGTGATGAACATTAAACATAAAAAGGCTTTTGGGAAAGCAGTTGGAGGGGATTTTGAGAGGCAACATGCTTCTCGCAGAGCAACTGGAAATGACAGAGAAAGCAAGAAGCCTCCGTACAAAGTGCAGGAAGAATGCCCACCTGCCACCCTACCTACCTCAGATGGTCTTACCTCCTCCCCTCCTCTCCTTTCCTTCCTGCAGCGTGGTACCCAGGGTCGGTCCTGTTTACTCACCCTTAGCAGCTAAATACAAATGTGGAGGGAAGAGAGACGCACAGCAATTTTAGACCAAATTCTGACCTAAAGGCCAGGCCAGGTCTGACAACAGGCACCATCTGTAGCTCTCTTGCAGTTTTGCCTTCACTCGCACCTGTAAGAGCTAGCACACAGACACCCAAATCAGCTTCTTAAATTGTGGGTCCGTTCGTGCAGAGACCATTGCCACAGGTAGAAGCTGGACACAAGTATTTCCTATGCCAGCAGTGCCACAGTTCAATGAAAGCATCTGTGCTCATTCAGTAAGCCCATACGCCTTTTTCATACTTAGGTGGTGTGTGTAATTGGAAAGGTAATTTGTTACCTCTTAAATTTTCACATCAATGCGGAATTCCTGATAGCTTTATCCACAGATGAAGGCAATTACAGCTGAAACTCCAGCTTGAAAAAGCCTGACTTGTTTCCTGTATGAAATCAAATCTTGAACTTGAGTTCAGACACAGAAAGGCATCTCTCCAGATTCTGGTTAATATTTTGAAAGGATTATTCCCTTGCCAATACAAAGTAGTTATCTTTAGTCAAGGCCAGGTAATCCAGAGCTGGCAGGAGGGCAAGTAGATGTATGCTAGGAAGAGCATGTGTAGTCTGGGCATCAGGGAGAGTGAGACTTCAGGGCATCCTTCCTGTGACAGCAGCGCTGGCTTGTGGGCACCACGAGTGGGCTGGCCATGCAGGTCACTGTGGCTTTTTTCTGACTTCACCCTGCTCTTCTGTGTGTGTTTTTTCTTAAAGCAACCACATAATATCCTACAGAAGCGCCTGATGGAGACAAATTTATCAAGATTACGAAGCAGCCGAGGCAGCTGGCCTCCAAAGAGTGATATCTCAGCACAGACCAACAAGCTGAATCAAACCAAACAGAGCAGCTTGGGGAAAACAGAGGATGAGGAGCTCATAGTGGTGAGCTGCCAGGTAATAGTCCCTCCCCAGCCTTCTGGGGGTTTTTCCCCCACGTTTTATTTCTGACAGCCTCAAGCTGTGCTCTTGTTCTCCACGTTTCCCAATTAGGGTAGCACCCAGCTGTCACAGGGGTGGGGATGCTCTCCCTCTGCAGCTCAGGATTGTGGCACAGATGCCCACCTGGGTGTCACAGAGAAAACTGGTCTGATGTGGATCTCTTCCCAGGGCGGGGGGCTGGCCAGGCTGGGGGCAGCATGCTGAAATGCTAAGGAGTAATTATCTGTGGTGAATCCCTGTGCTCAACCCTATTTGTTTTCCTCAAGTGCCATCCCTCTTTTCTTTCCCTGAGAATAATTCCATGGTTCTCCTCCTTACCCCCATGCTCTTGTATTTCCCACTGTCCACAGTACCCCTTCCTACCTGGGGGTGCCCTTCTGCTCTCTGCAGGGGTGAACGCTGCCAGGAAGGGCTCAGGACCCAACACGATGTGGTTTAGTAGCACCACCTTATTCAAAACCATCTCAAGAGCCAGCTCCCAGGTGCCTGTGGTAGACGTGGTGGTACCCTGTGGGCATGTGGCGGAGTGGGGATGGGCTGGTGTGAGATGTTGGCATTTCGGCAGGGACCGTTGTGTGAAGAGCAGAGACCTCAGATGCCCTGTGCACATCCTGCATGCTACTCATCCTCTCCTGCCTCTGCTTGCTCTTGCAGTGTGCCGGGAAGGAGCTGAAGGCCGTGGTGGACACCGGCTCACAGCACAACCTCATGTCGTCCGCCTGCCTGGAGAGGCTAGGGTAAATATCCAGCTGGATTTTTGTTTTGTGGGAACTCGTGGCATCTGGCAGCACAGGCAGTGCTCCAGGGGCTGGGGCTTCGCTCGCACCAGCGATGGCCATTCTGTGAGTGATTTGTGCTGTGCCTGGGCAAGGCCCTGAGCCTCGTTTTACAGCCAAATTCTGGCTTATTCTTAAATGTCCTTGCAGGGAGCTCAAACAGAAAGCCACTTGTACCAACCTTTTCACCCCCAGGTAAATCCCTTCAGAGGGTTGGAGGCATTTGTGTTTTTTGCTGCCTGCCTGCCTGTCATTCAGTGCCTCGTGAAATAGCTGAAACCCTCCCTGGCCTTCTGTGTCCCAGGGCAGGCGTGGGGCTGGGTCAGCCTGTCCCAGCCCTGCAGGTCCCCACTGCGAGGCAGAGACCTGGCTGCTGGGCATGCTCCCGCCTGGCCCCAGCACCGGGCGTAAAGCAGTTGTGTACATGCATGTGCTCAAAATTTGGTGTCTGATGCTACTCCCATTAACAAATTTCTCCTGGTTGAAGGGGAAGGAAATGTATTTACATAGTGTTAGAGAGCTGTCTGCCAGCCATTTGCAGCAAAACTCCTGCTGATCTCCGAGGATCACAGAATCACAGAATGGTTGGGGTTGGAAGGGACCTTAAAGACGATCCAGTTCCAACCCCCCTGACATGGGCAGGGACACCTTCCACTAGACCAGGTTGCTCCACGCCTCATCCAGCCTGGCCTTGAACACTTCCAGGGATGGGGCATCCACAGCTTCTCTGGGCAACCTCTGCCAGTGCCTCACCACCCTCTCCGTGAAGAATTTCTTCCTGATATCTAATCTAAACCTCCCCACTTTCAATTTAAACCCATTACCCCTTGTCCTGTCACTACAGGCCCTTGCAAAACGTCCCCTCCCAGCTTCCTTGTAGGCCCCCTTTTTGATACATCACAATATCAAGGAGATTTTGGCACTTTATTCCCATGGAGACGTTACTTTTTATTGCTGACTTGCAGTGATTACACACAAAAAAAAAACCCTGCAGTTGCCCCCTGGCACAATGGCATGGCCGTGAATGAATGGTACCTGTTTTCTGTCCAGACAGTAATTACTTCTCTTTACAACAGTGTTCAGTGGCTGGAAGGTGGCTGCACTTACTACAGACTTGTCACCAACTGTGACGCTGCTCAGCCTAGCTTAGGGATGGTAACTGCAGTCGGAGGGGTCTCATCTTGCAAGATGCTGTACTTGGCTGCTCAGCACGTCCGAGTTGCACAGTGATGCACTGTGACTGTTCATCTGCTCCCTGCGTTACTCGTGTGTCCTGTGTAGTTTCTACATCACCACTCTGCTTCAGCGCTCCCACCCTTCAAAGAGCGTATAAGAAATAGGGTAGAGCCAGTTCCTGCTCTCAAGCAGGTTAAGAATACCAGGGCTTTGACGCCTCGCTCGCCCTGCTGTCACTGTTGTGGGTCCTGGGTGACAACAGGCACTGCTCCAGCATGTTTTACTTCAAAGCAGCCCAGCACGTGTGGCAATGATAAAACACGAGTGTTGTTTAAATCCAGCCCTGGAAAGCAGCAGGGAAGAGGTGTGCTAGGCAATTGTGCTGCTGTTCCTGCCAGGGCAGGAGGGACCCTGCAGTGTGTTTGGTGGGGTGCTGCTGCCTGCGGCTGAGGCTCAGCGGCTCTGGGGACAGGCCCTGCTGCTGAGGTCCCTGGGGGTTCAGCACCTAAAAGCAGCATGTGTGTGCCTCCCTTCTTTTGGAAAAATCTTTTTGCATCTGTGCTGGTGTTAGTTGGGATGGAGTTCATTTTCCTCACGTAACTAGTATGAGGCTATGTGTTGGTTGTGCTGGGAAGAATACTGATAACATACTGATGTTTCCAGTTGGTGCTCAGTAATGTTTATATCAAGCCAAGGACTTTTTCCATGTCTCATACTGCACGCGTGTTCCCAGCTTCCTCTCTACAAGAAATTGGGAGGGGACACAGCCAGGACAGCTGACCAAAGGGATATTTAACACCACAAAATGTCATGCTTGGTATATAAGTTGAGGGGAGTGGGCTGCGGGTCTCTCACACTCTCACCCTGGCTCTTGGTCTCTCTGGCTTTGGCTCTCCTGCTCAGGGACTGGCTGAGCATCAGCTGGTGGTGAGCAGTTGTACAATTTGTTTTCTTTTCCATTATTTTAATTATATGTTATTAGTAGCAGTAGCATTAGTATTATTTCCGTTACATATTATTAGTAGTAATATTAGCATTTCTGGTGTTGTTAGTATTACTAGTATCATTATTTTATTTCATTTATTTTCAATTATTAAATTGTTCTCATCTCAACCCATGAATTTTCTTACCTTTTCCTCCATTCCCTCCCCCATTCCTCTGGGGGCAGGGCGGAGGTGAGTGAGTGGCTGCGTGGTGCTTGGTTGCTGGCTGGGGTTAAACCACGACAGTCCTTTTTTGGCACCCAGCATAGGGCACAAAGGGTTGAGATGACAACAGATCTGATGAGAGTCTCTCCCCCTCACCTCTGAGGAAAGTGGTGGGGTTTGCTCGCAGGTGCCGCGGTGTAAGAATTGCCCTGCAGAGGTGTAGGTGCAGCTGTTAGTGAGCAGCTCTGGTGCTGCACACTGCTGGGGACTTTCCACTTTCAAACCCTACTGTGAGATGTGTCACTGCCTCAGTGGTTCTCTTCACCTCTGTCTGGTTTCCTGCCCGGCTTTCAGCCGTGCATTGCCCACGGGCTATCGGTCCGTCCTTGGGTCAGTCTCAGCTGTGATGAAGCTCTTCCTTGAAGGTGGTTGTGCCCTGTATCCTTCCTTCAGCCTCTCTGCAGCCCTTGGTCATGCCTAGCAAAATTGTCTGGGTCAGCAGGTGCCAGAGTGAGGAGCTTTCTCCAGATGTATCTCGGCTCTGTTCAGGTCCGGGCTCCAGCACCGCAGCCTGTGCCCTGCAGTAGGGACAAGTGGGGGAAAAACAGACCACAGCCAAAGACCACATGTCTTCCCTTGAGTGCATAGAGAAGCCACTGGAGCTGACTGCACCCAGAAAAGCCACTCCAACCTGTCTTGGCCCAGAGTAAAGCCAGCTCAGGGCCAAGCAACTCCTAAACTTCTTGATATGTTCCCACTGCTTTTCAAGGCCAGTCCCTAAAGGAAGCGTCAGAGTGGAACCAGCTCCTTCTCTCTGCTACCCTCCTGGTCTTTTTACTGGTGCTAAATGGTGTGGGCAATCCCCACCTCAGGCCCAGGGCCTCTGCCTCTGAGGGGGGCTGGTCCCCCCTAGGAGGGATGGACAAACAGACACACAGGCACTTCTGCAGCTCAGCACAAAGGTACCTCAAACAGCCAAAAAGCCATATGGCTTATATCTCAGGGAGAGCACTGCCTCAAACTGCCTTTCCATTAGATTCTCGTTCAGTGTAACAGAGAAAGTGAGGCTAAATAATTAATCAGTGTTGTCAGACTAGTTTATGGGGCATAGATAGAAGAAATCACTGAACCTGAAATATCCCTGGCACCCTTTTTTCCTTTTCTGGGGCTGAATGTGATTGATCTGTCCCCATTTCCTCTGACTAAGCCCAACAGCAGCACCTGCTAGCGAGCGTGGATCGGGTGCACTGTCCCGGTGGCAAAGCATGGGGACACGGTGTTGGCGGCTCCACTGGTGGAAGCTGGAGTGGAGTACCCCTTCCTCGCACCCACACTGAATTACAAGCAATTTTAGATCAGCAGCTTCCCCAGATCTTAAGGAAACATAGGAAAAAAGATTCCTCAGGTGAAAAGCAAAATCCAGGAGGGAGCTTTGCTTGGGGCAAGGGCTGACATGGCCCCAGGGCTGCGCTGTGGGGTGGGCAGTGGTCTGATGTGAGTGTAGGCTGCTGGCTTTGCACAGAGCATCACAGGAACCTACCAAGAAAGCAGTTTTCCAATAACGGTGTGGTAATACAAGCAAGCTAAGAGCCCTTCAGGTGTAAGTACCCTCCAAATGCCATTTGCTCCTTGCCAGAGCAGCCGAACCATTGCTGTTTGATGTCAGAAGTGTTTTCAATGTGCAGGTTAAAGGAGCATCTCAAAGCACTCCCTGGTGAAGATGAGATGGTTTCATTGCCGTACAAGGCGAGGGCAATCGGCCAGATCGAGTGTCTTGCCCTCACGGTGGGAGCGATCCCCGTGGAATGCACTGCCTTCATCGTGGGTGAGTGTGTCTGTGCTCCTCTGGCCTTCCGGGTGTGGGCTGGGGCTCAGCTCTCTCTTACCCCAGGGGGAAAAATGAAGCTTCAGAAACACATTAAACTTAAAATAGAAATACTGCTTTTCTGCAGCTGAAATCCCATTTGGCCCTTGTGATGGAGGGAGGGAGTATGTGTTCAAGCTGTGCTGCCCAGGCTCGCACTCCGCTGTGCTGATGGAGCGACCGCTGTGTCTCCCTGCAGGCACATCCGCCTGCCCTCCTGTGATCACATTCCCCTCCGGAGCAACTCAGGCCCTTCAGAAACAGGGTTTTATTTAGGAAAGCAGCCATGAAGGAAGGGTGGAGTCACTGACAAAAAGCATGAGGGAACATTTTGAAGGTATAAATCTGAATGTCCTGTTTTTCAGAAGACAGTGAGAAGCCCTTCTCCTTTGGGCTGCAGACACTGAAATCTCTGAAGGTAGGCGTTTTCCATCAGGGCTTTCAACCATGCGGGGGGAGCTGGGATCACTGTGAACTGCAGTTTTCCTTCTCACCTGAAGACATTTATTCTCTACAGTGTGTCATAAACATGGAGAAGCACCATCTCGTTCTGGGGAAGACGGACAGGGAAGAAATCCCGTTTGTGGTCGGTGGCAGTGCTGCAGCGGCAGAGCAGTAAGTTGGTTGGGGAGGTGAGCTGCGTGTGCACTGCTGAGCCTGAGGCAGTGCCCCCAGCACGGCCACCCAGGAGCCCCCAGACCCTTGCTGCAAGCGAGCAAGAGCTCACCAGCACTGGCAGGAGTTGTTTTTGTCAGCTCATTGAGTTTTGAAACAGAGTCCCTGGCTTTTCTAGCAGCCTTTCTCAGCTTTTGCTGCTTTTTTCTCAGGAAGGATTGTACAAGCGAATGTGTGTGTCTGAAAATACATATGCAGGGAAATGCCTTAGGAAATGTACTTTTTGGAGGTCACTCCTTCAGCACTGTTTCAAGAGTGTTCTCAAACAAACCCGTTTTCTGGAAAATATTGATGAAGCAAGGCAAATAAACCCACATGTATGTTTTGCAAAGTGCAGGGGAGAGAGATCCTGCCTGGAGATAACAGTCTTGTCACTTCTCCCCGTATTGCCCTGGCTTTCTTCATGCCAGCTGTTCCTATGTCCCGAACCTTTTCAGCCCTATAGAAAGAGAAATCTGTGCTGTCCACTCTGGAACCTCCTAAACGTGTGTGATGGGTGGCTCTGCAGTCTGGCAGGCAGCAGGCAGGGCAATCCATATCCTTTCAGGTGCTCAGGGCTCTTCCTCTCTGAGCACTCTGAGAAAGAGATGTATCACTGGCTCCTGCTTCTGACTTATGAAACCAGCAAGCGCCGGGTGCCTGAGAGGGGGAATTGCACTTATGTGCCTCCAGCTTCGCAGGCAGTGCTTGTGGTTGCTCAGCGATGAGTGCTGTGGAGGCTGCCATCTCCAGAACATTTGCTCCCAGCATAAGAAAGCGTCTTTGGAGAGTGATGTAGGGCAGCACCTTCTTTAGCTGCCTGTCATGACCAGCCACAGCCAGTCTGGATGTCCTGCAGCCCCCATGCAGCTTGAGCCTGCTGTGTTGGGCACTGCTGAGCTCAAGAAGCCTGGGCGGGAGCGGGGAAGGAGCAGATCTTCCTCAGCAGATTGTATTTATGCTGCTTGGGGAGTACACGAGGGATGCATGCAGTAGTGCAGGGAGTCAGGATGACAGGGCATGTCACCCACTGCGAGTGCCCAGGGCACCCACCCGCCGCTGCCCAGGACACCCAAGCGTGTGAGCCCGGGGATCGCCTGGTACAGCACCGCAGGGAGACGGCTGCAGCACAAACCCACGGGATGTTTTCTCTGTCTCTTTTGAAACAGGGATGCAAGAAGCATAGTGTAGTTCTGTCACCGCTGCAGTGATGAACTATTTCTTGGTACTACATTCAAGGCCAAATTTTGCTGCTCTTTTTTTTTTTCCCCCATGAAAAACGCTTATTTTATTGACTGTCTTTTCCCTCCTGTTTCAGCAGTTCCGAGGCATGAAGAGAAATTGAAACACTGTCCCCACGCAAGAGCTTGACATCAAAGAGATCCCCTGCAACAGCAGATGAAACAGCAGTGTGCTGCTTTGAAAACATTTATACTAGGCTACAGCTTGAGTAGAGCTAAATGAAAACCCGTTCAGTAGCCAGTAATTTAGAGAGATTGTCATGTTTATCTATGGGTTTTGAGAAACAAATGTGTGCTTATTTTCTGGACTTTTCTATATAGTGTCCTCTTTATTATGAACAGTTGGGAAAAACTTATAAATTTCTTCTGATGAGAAAAATAATTTTTATAATGGCCTCATATGAGTAATTGTATTTAGCTGTGATTAGAGGCTATCAAAATGAAATTTTTATTAATGATTTTTCCAGGGGCTAAGCATTTATATTCTCTTGATTGATATTGGCACATTCAAATGGCCATTACCAGGAAGTTACTCAGAGTACAGTAACAATGCTAATACCACCTAGGAACTATAGCTCATCGTGTTAGCATAGTTTTGTTGCCGTGTGATTAGGGATGCAATTGCTGGCTTGATGAGAAAGAGCAATTACAGAATTATTCATGGGTTACAGGCTGCTCTGCAGTGGCATGGCAGAAGCACAGCAACAGGGGCTGGGAGGGCTCCCGGGGTGACCTCCCACTGCCCCAGCTCACCATGGGGTTAGCACTGGCATGGGGGCAGCCCTCACTGGGGCTCAAACCCCCTGAGGAGGGACCCTCCAGGGAGGTCTCAGCTGCCTTCCCAGTGGGAGTAGTCAGGAAAATGAATCATCATATTGAGTCAAAAAGCAACAAGCAAGCACGGAAGTATGTTGTCCAGAAAGGAGCAGTAAGGTAAAGAGCCTTATTGGTATGTTGGGACCCAAAGGGCACCAGGGTGCCCTCAGTTCTCCACTGCTGCCAGGACTGGGGCATCTGCCCGCCTGCCCAACACCCATCCTGAAGTACCAGCAGCACCTGGGCTGCATGCCGGTGCGGGTTATCAACTCCAGTCGGACTTCAGTCTTGCTGACAGAAATGCCATATTTTTTTATATCTATTTATAAATTGCCTGGGATCCTAAGTACAACAGTAACCTTGATCACCCTCAGGAGAGGTGGGAGTTTTTGCCAAGAGCAACATTTCATGCCGTGTTACCGTCGTGG
>NW_010271284.1:73571-88378 GCF_000690775.1 Eurypyga helias
GGTTGCTACTTCGCGTACTGCTCGCTTGCAAGGTACGGTACTGCTTGAGGGAGCCTGGCCTTGTACAAAAGCAGCTTTCTAGATTTGTAAAAGCTATTGGAATTAATTACTGTCATCTGCTTAAGAGACATCTTTAAAATTCCGAATAATATTCTTGTGATGTTCTGCATCTGCTGATGGCCAGTCTCCCTGCAGCTGGATCTGCAAGGGCCAGCTGTGTGCCACGGGAGTGGAACGCTGCTCTGGCAGCTCTGACTTAGGAAAAGCCCTTTGGCCTCAGGCAGGCTGCAGGGTCTCCCATGGGGGTCCGAGTGGCTGCTCATGTGCTTAAACCTCCCTGCAGACACCGATGCACCGCTCACCCAGGCGTCTCGCGGAGCTTAGCATCCGCCTCAAGCACTGACATGGTTTCTGGCATTTCCACTTAGGAAATGTCTCAACAGTCCTGGGCAAGGACCAGTAATTCTTGTCACCTTTCTTGTCACCTCATGGCCATCGGCTCAGGCCCTGAGCCTGACCCACGAGCCAGGTTCCTGCCAGCTTTAGCCAGTCTGCCCAGTAACACCATCTCACGCCTGCCATAGCACCTAAGCTGGAGCTTTATCTCCTGCAGTGGGTTTGAACATCCTTTCAATATTGGGTATGACTACCAAACCTGAACTATCTGTATTTTGAGATGTTTTCTATTTTGGTGATAAGTTTCAGTGCTTTCTCTATATACAGTATTTTATATAACACAGTTATATATATTCTATATTTACAGGGTTGGGCTGGCCAGAGCAGTCCCACCAATGTGTTGTAGAAATACTTCATTAAATATGAAATACATTTGATTATTTTATACCCTAAGAGTTTGGTATTTTGGTACTTCTTTCTTTCTGTGCTTATTTCTGTGCTCAATGTCAAATTAAATCTAAATAAAGTGAAACTGTAGTTGCCATTTATTTGCCTGTGCCCTGGATATGCCAGTTGTTTGTTTGCAGTGCACTTCTCCACTGAGCACAGGAGTTCATTTCAGTCTTTACCCTGCTGAGATTCCACAGTTCTTTTGTGATTGTACTGGGAATTGCTATTGGGCTGTACGGAGAGCAGCAGCGGAGATGCGCTAACTGGGCAGGCTAAGTGGCACTCAGCACTTGTGGTAGAACAGGAGCATTTGAAATCCCAGGTTTTTGTTGCTGTGCATGTCCCTAAAGGAGGTGTGGGATATGGCTTGTGCTGCTTTGAGGTTTACGCTCTGGAAAGCTGAGGTTGTTTCTGCCATGCTTGGCTAGCTCGCTGGGGCAATGCCAGTCAGTGCAGGGGAATGTGAAGGAGACTTTGTAAACTTTATGGATCTGGGAAAAGAAAGTGGTCAGAGCAAAAGACAGGTTAAATCATGTATAAAATAGCTATACAACCAGAGACACAGGAGCCTAAGATCAGCGTCTTCCCCAAGGCTTTGAATGTGAGTTTTGGGGCCTGCTGACCCTGCCAAGGTAGGCTTTAGGCTGCTTCAGTAGTAGCTGGTCTCTCCCTGACTGATGAGAAATTGTCCTACTTGCTCAAAGCCACACAGCAAAAACCTTTGGTGGAGCAGCAGTACTCCAACCCAGTGAAAGTGGCTTTCCTCAGGGCTGGGCTGCCTTTATCCGAGCGCAGAAAGAAATCAGACTCCAGCAATAAAGTGGAGAACAAATGTAGAGGCAAAAATATCTTCTCATGCTTCCTGGAGCTGTTCCGGGTTTCTAGACACAGAGTATTTCTGATGCAAGAGAGCAGGGTACTAGCACACGCAAGTGAAAATTCAGTGAGCAAAATTTCATTCCTTCAATGCAGAGCGGGGCTAGCCTCGATGCCGGTGGCCTTTCGGAGCTGGCTCTTGTCAGCAAGGTGCTCTGTAACACAACAGCTGCTATAGCAGACAGGCGCTTACCTCAGCCCAGAAGGATTATAGAATATAGGAAATAGCATCAGATCCCTGTATCCATGGGACCCAAGGGACCCACTGCCTTGGCAGGTGGCTGGGTGCAGAGAAGAGGGCAATGCCTGAAATGATCTGGGATGCCAAAGACTGGGGAGATAAAAAGGCAGCTGTGAGTGGATGTTATGAGAAGCTCCTGGGGTGGTGGAGGGTTCTGTTGAATGATTTATGCTCCAGCTGGTGATTGCTCACAGTGAGGACAAGCACAAGCCCCCCAAGCAGCCTACAGAAAAGGCTGCTCCCTGCCCAAAGGGCTCCCCAGCACTACAGCTCGTGCTCATGTAGTGAGAAAACAGCAGTGGGACAAAACTCCGTCACTCCCCCATGTCTTGTCTTCATTTTGGCCGTGCCTGAAGTGAAGATGAAGTAGGCGTAGAGGGAGACATTAACAGGAGCCTTAGCAGGTCCGTCGCAGCACTCCAACAGCTGGTGGAATGTGTAGGGTCTTGATGCTTGGGCTCCTGCAATAAGGACGGCCCATGTGATTGAGACATCGATGCTTGCTGAAAACTTGCGAGATCTGGACATCTGGTGGAGAGTGGCTGTCAGATTCCCAGTTCATGTCTATATTCCATCATAAGTGATGTGCCCGAGGTCATGTGGGCAGGCAGTATCAGAAGAGGAGCACCCTGGGGCTGTGGACTGGGGCTTTCCCTGTAACCCCACCGCCTTCCTCTTCATATAGGTCCAAGAAGCTGGTGAGACAACTGTCAGGTTTAACTCTTTCTGGGCTGGCTCCTCTGCAGCAGCCCTTACTGCCAATCCCAGTGGAAGACCAGAGGACATTGCCACGAGTAGCCCTACAGCAACATTATTCACACACATTTTATATCCTGCTGAGATACACCAACGCTTTTTCATTGTCTCTGCCAGCAGAACAGCTGATTAGACGAGACCCGCTGGGGCGTCTCTCCACTGCTATCCGCAGGGCAATCTGTTATCTAATAGTTCTCCAGGGAGGTCCTTTTTATGGGCTTTTCTATTACTGTTTTGCTGATGATAATGTGATGCTCAACATGTTGTGAAAACAAATCCGATTCATTTATCTCAGAAGCAAATAACTAGATTACTTATTTCAACATAAAGACACATTTTAGGTCTGTATGTTACTTTGTTTATTTGATGGGGCAAACGTCAGTTGAAGTCTGTATTGCTTTATCACCTGCTCCATTAATAGATGCAGGTGAGATACTGGGTTTTCAAAAATTGAAGGTCATCTCTGTTCCATAGGCTGAGTTTTCTCTTTTTTTCCATTTTTCATGGGCTGTGCACTGCTGGGGCTGGCTCAGCCATGTGCTGGCATCCTCCTCCTCTATTGACAACCACATTGTTCACAAAAGGGTAGAGACTCTGGAAATGACACTGTAGGTACCGGTGACGTTTCACTAGAAATGGCATTGCTGAAAAGGCAGTTGATTTAATGATTTTGTTACTAGAGTGGCGCTGCCACCACTTCCCCAGGATGAGACTTCATCACTCTCAAAGTGGGTGTGAAGCCAGTCAACAACCTAAAAATAACGTGAGTTCAGGAATAACAGGAAGCCACGGCAGCGTGAGAACTAGCTGGGGAGACGCTGCGGGGTTTTTGTTTCTTTCTTTTTTTGAATGTGGCAGGATTGACGTCTGGGACTCATGAGAGAATGATCGGCACAGCGGCTGCCCGCACCATGAGACACAGTTAGACTCTCCAGAAAAGCATCTCTGCTCGCACAGAGGGAAGAGGTGCAAAGCTACACGCTCATTAAATATAGAACTGCCGAGTACCCTAAAAACAGGTGGGTGGTGTACCTGCGGGAGGTGGGAAGCTCTTAATGACACTTCAGCCCCATGTGTCTTGCCTTTGCTATCCACATGCCCCCCCCCGGCAGTGTCAGGGCCAGCAGGGGTTTACTGCTCACCTTCTTTCACCTCTCTTTCTCACATACTGGGGAGAGCATCCTTCTCCTAGCAGCAGATGTGCAGGCACTGTTACTGCAGGGGAGAAGACCACTACCACCCTGAGGTGCCTTCGCAGGGTCCACAGCCTGCAGGGCTGGTACAGCCTGCACCGGCCCTGTGCCCTGCGCCGTGGTGTCCGGCAGCCCCACACTGCTGTTTGGGCCCTGCTTGGCCAGGCTGGCCGGTGCTGCAGCCGCAGGGGCTGTGTTGGGTGCAGCAGCTGCAGCATCCCCATGCTCTCGCTGGGCAGCAGCCCCACAGGTGACATGGGGGTGTGGAAACCCAGTGCCCTATCTTGATGGCAGAAGAAAGGCAGTGATTGTCCCTCCCAAGGGATGAAGCACCAAGAGAGGGCTGCCAGGAAGACTGCGGCAAGGGACCTGGACCCAGCTGAAAACTCTCCCTGCTGTAAGGAAAAGGTAGGCAGAGCTAGGTACCACTGCTACCCCCACCCCGTGGTTCACAGCTGGCCACCACCTTTTCCACACACTGCCAGCTGGGGAGCATCTCAGTGGCAGCAAAGGCAGCACTGAAAATACTGCTTAAGGGAAAGGGCAATATTGAGACCTATGTTCTCAGTGAGAAAAACAGTATATTTTAAAGTGTTGCTCTAAACCCCAGTCCTCTGTTCCTCCACACACAGATCAGATGGAGCAAGGCGAGTGATCAGGCACTCGATGGCTGCAAAACATACTGAGTCTTGGAGAACAAGGGCAAACAGGCTCCATCTGAGAAACTCAGCAACACCAGACGGCGCTGGCCATTAATTTAAAAAAAAGAAAGCATCTTGATGCTTCTGGGTTTGGGCTTCAGTGATATTTTTCAGATTGACTTTCCAGGCTAACAGAAGGGAGAAATGGGCTCTTGTTCCTCCTGAAGGAGACGATAGTGTATTTCTAAAAACAAATTATATATGAGGACTAATTAACTTGGCATTTACAGCTTAGCATTCTCCTAGATAAATTTTCTCCAACTGAGACCACATTTTGTTTCAAGGAAGCTTCTGCCTAGCATCTCTTTCCTCCTGCTGCTTTGTATGCTGTGATATTAAGGTCACAAGCCATCTTCCAATGTTGTGTTCAGTGCCTTCCAATTAAGTAATGACTAAAACAAAGATCCCAGGTATGGTTTAGCTCTGAGGGCTGAGATATCTTTCAGTGGGGCTCCTTATGGTCCTGGTCAATGTTTTAACAGCTAGAAAGAGCCTAGTGGGGCAGGGTCCTAGAGGAGCTTGCTACAGAGCCATGATTTAACCAGCATACATGCAGTTGTTTCTACTCACCGTAGGGAGGTGCTCTGAGAAGGTCATACCAACGAGGGGAAGAACACTGTGTAGGTGAGGAATTTATCTCCTGCCCTCAGGAGAGCATCCGACAGCGCACTAGTACAGAAAGGAGAAGACGTTTACCTGTACCTATCCAGAGAGGAACGGAGCACAGCAACTGCTGAAAAAACTTACTTGGAGAAAGCACTAATGTAATGAATCGCCATGGCCTGTACGATGGGGGAGTTAATAGGATGCTCTCATTCAAAAATTGTATTAGAAGACGCTGATGGCAATAAGGCTGCATCAGTTGCTCTCCCCGCACTTCCGCTCTCTGCCGTCTCAAATCGAGTTAAGGTGATCCAGATGCACCTCTTATTGATTTAAGAGAAAATATGGCTTATTTTTTCCTGAGAGTCACAGGTTACGAATGCAATATATGCTTAGCACAGCAAAGGTAAAGCCCCATCCTCAGCGGTGTGACCTGCCATGGTCACAGTGAGATCAGTGGGCTATCCCCCAGGCCTAGCTTTGGGAGAGAAAGTCTCAGGATTCTGCTTGATGAGATGAAGGGGTAAAAAGCACCCACCACAGGACTGGTTTGTGGGAGGGCTGCAGGTCTCCACAGTTACCTTCTTATGTGCAAACCGAAACCTTGAACTTCTTTCACTCTTCTAGATTTTTCTTCTCTTAATTTTTAGGCCTGAATTGACACATCTTCAATGAACAAGGTCAGTTACTTGTTTTTTCCCACTATTCCCGCAGTACCAAACTATAAGCATAAGTGGTGGTGGTGGAGAAACAAACAAACCAACCCAAAAGACACATATACAGAAACCAAACTAAACATTCAGATGTTGTAAAGCCCAGAAGTTCTAATCAGGGCTCCAGCATACTGAACACAGTACAAACAGAGCAGTCTCAGTGTCCAGCTTTTGGGGTTGGTGAGTTAAAATTAAGGCAACTTGGCTAGTGAAGAAAGCAGAGTGGAGAACGAAAGAACAACACAATGAGGTTTTAGCAGAAATAACTGTAAGCAAAAATAATCTATAAGAGACTGGTGTTAATAACCAACCCTCCCTCTTCTCTCATGCTGCCAACAGAAAGCACATTACAGTCGAATTTAGGCTGGTGTAAAGAAGCCTCCCAGGGAGCACTCCTCAGAGTGGACTACCTCCAGGGAAATCCCACTCTGTAAGAAGAAAAGTAAAGCTATGTACTTACTAGAATCACTGTGTCTGTTTACTGACCTCCCCAGAGATCATGGCTGCTCAGCACCACTAAACCATAGGCTGCCCCAAACTACTTTTGAAAAGAGCCACCTCACTCTGTTTGAGAAAGGGTCCAAATTTCAGTCCTTTTCTTGATTCAGCAGAGCTCCTTTCTGCCCTTGAGCTGAAAGAAGTGGGTGCTCTCATCAGGCAGAGGACAACCAGAAGCACATGATGTACTGGGCTCTCTGGAGACTGCTAATGATGTTTGATTAATTTTCATTATCAGTGTGAGCAGTCTTTGGTCTCTCTCTGCATCTGTCTTATTTAGAGTTGTCTTTTCTTTCTTAGTTGAATGGCAGCTTCTACAGAGAGTGATCTAATTGTGCCTCAGCACCTGCTTGAAGCCATCAAATTTACGGATGGGCATTGTGTAATTTGCAGTACACGTGATTTGGTCTTTAAGGCCCAGATCAAATAAAATGGAATAGCAGATTAGCCTGTAATTTAATGAAGTGGAAGGTAGTGTGCACGCTGATGCTGGGGTCACAGAAATGCTTGGGCCAGACAACACTGAATAATGGAGCAAATCAAAATATGCATGTTGCGGACACCAAGCAGCAGGATGAACAGCCTTTCAGCAGATACCCTGAGCTATCAGCATACCGCTTTCTTTCTGCCAGGGCAACGAACTTTTGCAGTGGATTTTATACCGAGTCCTCGCAGTGCTATAAATTTCAGACCCAGCAATCCCAGAGGGGTTATGTGCTGTCACCTCTGGGTCTGTCAGCATCCCCCCGTGCATCGCAGGGAGCAACTCGTGCTGAGCCATGTGAGGGGTGAACAGAGCTTGAGTCGGGCTCATGCAAGCCCTTTGAGTCACACACAGGGAGGTGTGAGGCGAGGGGTGGTCCGAGGAAAGGCAGATAGGGTCTGGCTCACTGACACAGCCATGATGCCCTGAGGCACTTGCTGCTTCGGGACATCAGGGGTGGTAAATTAGCCCACCACTCACACCTCAGACAACCTATCTGAGGTTGGGTACCCAACCCAGAGGTTGGGTAAGGCCATGAGTGTGCCAAGACAGAGCACTTGCTGGCCCCCAGGGTTGTTCACATGCTGGAAAGGGGAAAAGCCTGTCAGCGTTCAGCTGCAAGGTCCTCTCAGTTGGGTGGGCTGGAAAAAGCCCTCTGTGGGCTCCAGCCCTTCGGTGGGTACCAGTAAGGATCCCAGCCCTTTCTTGGTTGTCAAGCTTAATTTTTATTCCCTCCTATCTGGATGACAGCATGCACTCATTGAGGCAAATACTGAGCAATTGGGAGTGGTGCAGCCAGAGCCACAGACTGAGCTCTCAGTCTACGTAAAAAAAGAAAAACAAACTTAGAATGTGTAACGGAAAAGATGTTTTAAAATATTTTTAACTTAAAAAAATAGAATACCATCCTCCAACTCACTATAGCACTGCACTAGATTGGCAGGCAGGAAAACATAGCTCACTTTCCTGCACTGCAACCCAGCTTCAATGACCTGAACTCACCTTTATGCTCCACATTTCCCACCTATACAGCCAAAAGCATCAACTCCAAAGACTTCTTCCTGAAGATCTGATGGCTTGACCAAGCCATATTTGGCCCTCGTGAAGGCCTCGCTCCTGGGGTGCTCCCAGGAGGTATGCAGCTTCCGGATGACAGGCAGGACTTGCCCCCAGCAGAAGTGGATCTTCCCCTCGACAATAGTTAGCCTGAGCAATTCCTTGCTTTCTACTGCATGAAATCAGGAGTTACTTGAAGTGCTGTTACATTTTAATTCACTTAAGCATACATGGTGAAAATACGAAAATACAATCCCTAGAGCAAAACCAAAAGTCATTCCCAATTACATTACCGAGCAGCAGTGTGCAGTGTGACGTGGCAAACCAAACTCAGCCATCCTCCCGGTGTTCGGGTGGTGGAGAGCTTAATACTCTGACAATTCAAACATCGCTCTTTCAAACAGACTCTTCTTCTCTTGTAAAACACTTTTTATTAATTAGAGGAAGAGGCGTTCATTGAGCTTGAAAGTTGCAGCCTGGGCACGGCTGTGGGATGTGATGAAGTCAGGGGAAGCTCACAGGGAGATGCTGGCAGGGTGTTGTCATGGGAACAGAGCAAGTAGGGCATCCGCCATGCCTGTCTTCCACACAGATTCTGGTGATGTGGTGGCATAAAATCAATGCCGTTCAGCAGCACCAGGAGAGCCGGTTGTTAGGTTGTGTCTAGGAGAGATTTAATCTGAATGAAACGCAGAGGCCAGAACCTCCCTTTCTATGAAAGTGGTGTCACTCCTCCTGGTCTGAATGGAGCACGACTTTATGCCAACTGAGTGCATATCGAGGCACAGACATCAGAGGGAAAGGACTGACTTTAAAAATATCTGGTGGAACCACAGTTTCTTCTAAGAGCTCGCTGAAATAAGTTCATGTTAGAAAACAGTTACTGAGGGCCGTGGTTACTTAGACAACTTCACTTGACTTTCACTGTTTGTGCACATTTTAACAGCCTATGAATTTGGCATCCATAATGACCACTGGCTAAAGACAAAGGGTTGAGCCCGGTGTGTATGTCACCATGGCATACAAGCTAAGAATACATAATACTGTCGCAGTGTCAGTATTTGTGGTCATCTGGAGTATCTGACTCCCTTTGCACAATTCTGTCTTTGAATGCAGCTTACCTCCTCTGTGCAGGTCTACATATGTGGAATTATTAGAATTTTCATTATGTTTATAAGAAATACCTTGTGCAATACTGTGGTTGCTAGGCATAAGCAATGGTGAAGAATGGTTTCTTGCATAAATAAGGAGATTCCTGGCATTGCAGTTGTAAGGGATGATGTGTCTGAAAAAAAAGAATATTGTTAATATTACACTGCAGTGATCAGTGAAAGTAGTCTCAAATGCAATAGGTAAGCCAAGATCTGAGAAAGGTTGTAAATGCTAACTAAAAAAAAAAAACATTCTGGTTTCCAAACCTTTAAACCTTTTGGTTAAAAGAACAAAACTCATTTCATTGCCTCCAAGCTTTCATTTTATCTTGCCCAGGTCTGCTGACAAAGTAAAGAGCTCCTAATTAAAGAAGGTATCTGCAGTGTAACCGCATTGCTGCCGCTGACCCAGGCCAGCAAGATGCTGAGTGTATGCTTCTCATTTCCTATCAACACCAAAGTGTGAATGAAGGGCCTCGCTTGATGTGTGCTCTGGAGAAGTGACTAAAATAGCAAGCAAGGGAAGAAAATGAAGCCAACACAGGGAGGGGTTCCCAGTTTATTTGTTGAGGTTATTGATTAAAGCCCCTCTGCTTAGCAACAAGTTTGAGAAACGTAATGGTATAAAGTATCACAAAAAGGCCTGTAGAAGCATCATAATCATAGTCTTGCCTTGCCTTAAACATATTTCTTACTGGCTATGGTGTTTCCATGCAGGTTGCAGTGAAGATTGGGATGAAATGGCTGGCACTGCTTAGACCATGTTCTGGATTCATAGTGACTTTACTTTTAGTGCTGATCTCTTTTAATACAAAACAGGGGGCACAGATTTATTAGAGCAATCCCAACGAATTACTCGATATGGGGAAGAAACTGTGGGTCCTTTCTGGGCATAGTTGCCTCCATGCAAGCATGCCTCTGGCAAAAATCTCTCCTGGGGAGAAGAGGAGGGAGAACAAGACAAAGCGTGTGGAGGAGTGCCAACCTTGTCTCTCCCGTGTGCAATGTACACAGGGTGTCCAAGGTCCTGCCGGCTCAGGCCTGGTGGAGGCTATTAATAAACTTTGGATTAAATAAGCAAATGCAGAAGCTGTTCTTCATGCTGCAAGGGATGAAGTCAGAGTGGTGGACTTAAAGATCATGGTTAACCAGCTGAAGCCCACATCTCACCTACACGCCGCTACTCCCTGTATTTGCGGCATGTCTCCTTTGCTGAAGGAAGGGACATGCACCAGCAATTGCATTGATAAGAGCATGACATATATCACTAATTGAAGCCATATGCAGAACACGGCATGCTCCCCACGCAAGTGATATGGGGAGCCAGCTGGTACTAGCAAAATGCTCCAGTGTGTGAGAATACTGACTGACCTTGCATTAGCAGAGAGGGACCTTGAACTCTAACAGCCCGCAGAGAAAAGTCAGGAGTGGATTCACTGAGACAGAAAGATAAAATAGATGCAGAGCTCTTGCAGCACTTCCCTCCATTTGCTTCATATCATAAATATCAATACAAATATAGAAATACAGAGGTAAACAGCTTGTCTAGCTTACCCTTTCCATATGCATATATTTCTATTGTGAAAGGCTTTATGTAACTTCTAACAGCAGATTGCAAAATAATGCCTCGGTTATGGAAGGAAGCCACCAGCCACTACACTGCATTACTGTAATGTAATGGGTCTCTGAGATGAACTATATTTGTGAAGCTTGCTTTTATTGTAACCCTCAAACCTCATCCACCCCCTGGCATCGATTTCTCTCTGTATTCTCCAGAAACCAAAGACCACAAGGCCAGAATACCAGCTAGACCTGAACAGAGCCACTGGGGTTTGGGCCCAAAACAGAAACTCGTAAGACAACATTGCGCTGTTTATTTTAAGGGATGCAGTACCAGTGGCAGAGCTTATTCAAACCGGTCTGCTGAAAGGTGAATTTCTCATTAGTCTAGAGCAGTTGACATTGTAATTAATTGCTTCCCACACTTCCTTGCTAAGTGAAGGCTGCTGCAATAACAAGTGCTGCCATCATTTAAATTTTTTAACTGAACATAGGGAATAGACAAAAGACAATCTGTATTTCCTTTGTTTTTCTTTTTGTGCAAATGTCACATTGCGCTCATGTTGGCAATGACTGCAGAAGTGCTGATTCAATTACTTGTTTACATAATCCCTTCAGATTTTTCTTTTGTATCATTGTTGATAATGAAAAGATTTTTCTCAGCAGAGAAAAGAAAGGGAAGCAGACAAGTTCTGAATGTGAATAGGTTGAACTGACATAAAAAGATGGTAATTTGCATTAGTAAGAAATAATCATAATGCCAATGATTAAAATTATGGTAAATACCATCTACCCTACCTGCCCTGAGGAACATATACCCCGTGACAGTGAATGTCTGTTCAGTTGCAGAGTGCGAAGCAACCCTACACAAATTGTCAGACACAGCACAGCAGAGTCCAATGTTATTACCACTTAGTGCATAAAGTTATTTTACAGGGAAAAGGTTTTAAAATAATCTTATTTGCATGTGAATCAGTGCAGCACAGTAAGGAGGAGCAGAGACAAGGCTTAGTGCAGTTGGCTACAGAGATGATGTGACTGGGAAAGCTCCTGCAACAGGAAAGGAAAAGCAGAAGCCTGCTCTGCATGTACAGCACCTAGCAGTAGGTAGCTCTGTATAAGCTATTTTTATAAGATGACTGAGCAGAAAAGATAGGCCATGGAGTGGCTCCACACACACACACATAGGGATGCTTTGCCTGTGCTAGCTCCTTCATTGCACAGCCTTGCCTTTTGCCCCCAAACACCCTGCTCAGACTGTGCCCCGGGTGGCCCAGAGGGGTTTGCTGCGCCCCACGGCTCAGCCCCTCTGTGGGACTGGACCAGGATTTCACCCTCCCCAGATCCTCAGAAGCAGAACCTTTGACTGATCAAAGGCATTGCCAGCAGCTCTTGGCAAGAACTAGTTGTGTGAGTCTTGATGATGGAGACAAATATGACAGAAGCTACAGAATTGTAAAAAACTCACTTTTAATTTGAGTGCACTGATAGCAAAGCACAAGGTTTAGCGTAGAGAGGCCAGCATATAGTTGCAACTCACAAACCAAATCTTTTTATTAAAGCACATCCTATGTTAATTTTTAAAAAGCAAATTAGATGTGAGATATCAGCTCCATTATCTTGAAGAGAGTTGGTCTGGTAAGGCAGGGAGCAGCCTGCACACCACTAAAGCCCATACTCCACAGATAAACTGAGATGAAACCCATCTTCAGCCCTTCTGGAAGATTAGATAGCTGAAAAGCAGTTATGGTCAGGACAATCATTTAATCTTCTTTTTTTTTTTTTTTAAATCACCCTTCTTTTACATTCTTTTAATAACTTTTTAAAACTGTAGCTTAACAGTATCATTTCTGATACTGGTGTCCTGACAAATAAATTAAACAAACAAACAAACAAACAAAAACCAAAAATCTAAATATTAAGATAGAAACTTCCAGTACTTTTTTCTTAACAATTCACCCCATAGTTTTTGTTACTCATCACTGCCTACTGTTTTCTAGGAGAAGAATTGGCTCATTTTCTAGAAGAAGTAAAATTTACCTCTTGCAGTGCCAAGAGCCTGTGGCTCACAAGCTCCCATTTCTTTTTATTTTCGTGTTCCTCAGTCTGGGGAAGCTCCAAGACTGGGCTTGAAGGTCCCAAAGGCCATTCCAGACATCTAAAAAAAAAAGTGCATTTCTGACCTGTGTGTTAGAAAGTTTTGAGCATGTTAGAAAATTCATCTGACACTATCTATTAGAAATCTGCTCCTCCACTGAGCTGTTCCAAATGCAGTGATGCTTCTGAAACTGCACATTATTTACTTCAGCTCAAAACTCAACCCGTGTTTTTCTAAAGATTCAGCATGTTTTTCAACTCAGCAGTCAATTCGCCCATTGCAGACTATGAGTGTGGGTGGTGAGGAAGACACAGACCCACCTTCACGCTTCAAAACACTTTCATTGCAGACACAGTCATTAAACAGACAAATTGTTTGGCTAAGGCTGAAACCTAATGTATGGTCATTATACTCCGCTGGCAATTTTCCCTGAATTTTAAATAAAGGTGTTTTGTGTTTCCATAGTAACTCAGTCTCCTTTAACGAGATGCCTGATGCACTGTTAGTATTACACAACCCACTGTACTGAAACAAAGTGTAATAGCACAATTGAAAAGTATACTATCTCTGGAGGATTACTGTAGTTCCTATGAAATTACAGCTGCTTACTGGGAGCTGGGGAAGGAGAGAGGGAACAGAGCAGCTTTTGGTAATGTACAGTGTCACTACTTAGCAGTTTAGGACAGAAAATGGAGATAAGAAAGACGCAAGGTATAAAAAAGAGGAAAGGGACTAAATGGGCTGAATTACACAGCCTGATGTTCCTCTGGGAAATGTATCAGAGCAGCTGAAGTGAGCCTGAGTGGTTTCGCCAGCTGGGCCCAAGCACTCTTGTCCCCATGCAAGGGACAGGCTGTGTCCAGCCCCAGCAGCACCAGGCAGGTCCCGGGGTTCCTACCCAAGCATGGCAAACTTGGAAACTGCTACATCTGCTAGGTCTCAAGGAATGCCAGCTGGAAACGGAGCTTCTCACCAACACTGATCGCCTTCTGAAGGAAGGTAAGACTGCTTCTGGGTGGCAAGAATTAACAACCACGCTACAAGTAAGGTACATGTGTGCCCAAGCACAGTGCAAGCTGGGCAAAGAATGGATTGAGAGCGGCACTGAGGAGAAGGACTTGGGGGTACTGGTGGATGAAAAGCTCGACATGAGCCGGCAGTGTGCGCTGGCGGCCCAGAAAGCCAACCGTATCCTGGGCTGGATCCAGAGAAGTGTGGCCAGCAGGTCGAGGGAGGGGATTCTCCCCCTGTACTCTGCTCGGGTGAGACCCCTCCTGCAGTGCTGCGTCCAGCTATGGAGCCCCCAACATCAGAAGGATATTGACCACTTGGAGCGAGTCCAGAGGAGGCCACGAAGATGCTCAGAGGGCTGGAGCACCTCTGCTATGGGGACAGGCTGAGAGAGTTGGGGGTGTTCAGCCTGGAGAAGAGAAGGCTCCGGGGAGACCTTAGAGCACCTTCCAGTGCCTGAAGGGGCTACAAGGAAGCTGGGGGGGACGTTTTACAAGGGCCTGGGGTAATGGGACAAGGGGTAACGGGTTTAAATTGAAAGTGGGGAGATTTAGATTGGACATCAGGAAAAAAATTCTTCCCAGAGAGGGTGGTGAGGCACTGGGACAGGTTGCCCAGAGAAGCTGTGGATGCCCCATCCCTGGAAGTGTTCAGGGCCAGGCTGGATGAGGCTTTGAGCAACCTGGTCTAGTGGAAGGTGTCCCTGCCCATGGCAGGGGTGGAGGTTCTTAAAGGTCCCTTCCAACCAAAACCACTCTGTGATTTTGTGATTCTACATAGCTGGATTCTAGTGAGGTCTTCTCGGAGAAACATCTATCTGTAAAATGTATTAAGATTGATATAAACTGCCCTCGTATGTTCAGTTATGGAAAAAGTGGATTGTCTGCCCCTTGAACACCTCGAGTGCCACTTAGCACTCCCCATCCGCTTCAATATTTTCGTGGGTTTTTTTGAGAAAACCACCCCACGGTGACCGGGCGCTACCGAAGAGGCTGCAGCCGTTCCGCGCCTCAGCAGCTC